>NC_092159.1:55761523-55951523 GCF_045791955.1 Oncorhynchus clarkii lewisi | reverse complement strand
CTTTCAACCAAAGCCCTATGGGTCCTGGCCAAATGTACTGCACTCAACAGGGAATAGGATGCCATTGGCGACAGAGCCGAGCCCTCACTGCCAAGTCCTGCCCACAGCCCTGGAACCAGGACCTAACCAATGCTGTTGTCACAGCAACCCTGCATCCCAGAGCAAATGGGGAAGGTGGGGGGCGGAGGGGCGGCATGATGTCATCCTGTGGCACTGTAGGGGCCAATCAAACCTTGAGAAAATGATGTCACCTTTTGTTACGACGGTCCATTCAGCCCTGTAGAGGAGCAGTGAATTGAGAGCTGCAGAGAGGTCACTCTTCCCCCTGAGTTGTGTGTGAGAAAGACAACAAAAAGAGGAGAAGGGAAAAGGAGGCAGGCAGGCAGGAGCAGGGAGGCGCATTGTGGACATGCTAATGGTGTTGACCGTGGGGCAGGCCCATAAAGATGTCATGAAACACAACTTCCAAAACACCGGTGCCAAGCCCCCTGCTCCCCCCTGCCATCCAGCTCCTTCATAAGATCCCTCGAAACGCTTTGAACTTGTCAGAAATCTGTCAAGCGCATGTACAAAAGGCTAAAGCACAGTGCATTGGAGCCGTGCTCGGTTCGCTTTGTTTTATCTCAACAATAAACAAGACCTCTTGAGGAATAATTGCTACCCCCCCCCCCACCGCCAGAGCACCATTCCTCCCTCAACAGCACTACAAAAAGCCCTCCCCATACCACATAATAACCCCCATCCTCTATATCCCATCCCCCCGCTGTGTCCATATGGTTCACTAAGTCAAACATTATTATTATTATTTATTTATTTCACCTTTATTTAACCAGGTCGGCAAGTTGAGAACAAGTTCTCATTTACAACTGCGACCTGGCTAAGATAAAGCAAAGCAGTTCGACACAAACAACAACACAGTTACACATGGAATAAACAAACATACAGTCAATAATACAGTAGAAAAAATCTATATACAGTGTGTGCAAATGAGGTAGGATAAGGGAGGTAAGGCAATAAATAGGCCATAGCGACGAAGTAATGGTAATTAATAGTAAATGCAATATAGTAATTATACACTGGAATGGTAGATGTGCAGAAGATGAATGTGCAAGTAGAGATACTGGGGTGCAAAGGAGCAAGAAAAATAAATAGATACAGTAAGGGGATGAGGTAGTTGGATGGGCTATTTACAGATGAGCTATGTACAGGTGCAGTGATCTGTGAGCTGCTGTGACAGCTGGAGCTTAAAGCTAGTGAGGAAGATACGAGTCTCCAGCTTCAGTGATTTTTGCAGTTCGTTCCAGTCATTGGCAGCAGAGAACTGGAAGGAAAGGTGGCCAAAGGAAGAATTGGCTTTGGGGGTGACCAGTGAGATATACCTGCTGTAGCGCGTGCTACGGGTGGGTGCTGCTATGGTGACCAGTGAGCTGAGATGAGGCAGGGCTTTACCTAGAAGAGACTTCTAGATGACCTGGAGCCAGTGGGTTTGGCGATGAGTATGACGCGAGGGTCAGCCAACGAGAGCATACAGGTCGCAGTGGTGGGTAGTATATGGGGCTTTGGTGACAGAACGGATGGCACTGTGATAGACTGCATCCAATTTGTTGAGTAGAGTGTTGGAAGCTATTTTGTAAATGACATCGCCAAAGTCAAGGATCGGGGTCTCCCTCTCTCTCTGTCTCTCTCTCTCTCTCTCTCTCTCTCTCTCTCTCTCTCTCTCTCTCTCTCTCTCTCTCTCTCTCTCTCTCTCTCTCTCTCTCTCTCTCTCTCTCTCTCTCTCTCTCTCTCTCTCTCTCTCTCTCTCTCTCTCTCTCTCTCTCTCTCTCTCTCTCTCTCTCTCTCTCTGTCTCTCTGTCTCTCTCTCTCTCTGTCTCTCTGTCTCTCTCTCTCTCTGTCTCTCTGTCTCTCTCTCTCTCTCTCTCTCTCTGTCTCTCTCTCTCTCTCTCTGTCTCTCTCTCCCTCTCTCCCTCTCTCTCTCTCTCTCTCTCTCTCAATTCAATTTGTCAATTCAAGGGCTTTATTGGCATGGGAAACATGTGTTAACATTGCCAAAGCAAGTGAGGTAGACAACATACAAAGTGAAAATATAAAGTGAAAAACAACAAAAATTAACAGTAAACATTACACATACAGAGGTTTCAAAACAGTAAAGACATTACAAATGTCATATTATATATATATATATATATATATACAGTGTTTTAACAATGTACAAATGGTTAAAGGACACAAGATAAAATAAATAAGCATAAATATGGGTTGTATTTACAATGGTGTGTGTTCTTCACTGGTTGCCCTTTTCTCGTGGCAACAGGTCACAAATTTTGCTGCTGTGATGGCACACTGTGGAATTTCACCCAGTAGATATGGGAGTTTTTCAAATTTGGATTTGTTTTCGAATTCTTTGTGGATCTGTGTAATCTGAGGGAAATATGTCTCTCTAATATGGTCATACATTGGGCAGGAGGTTAGGAAGTGCAGCTCAGTTTCCACCTCATTTTGTGGGCAGTGAGCACATAGCCTGTCTTCTCTTGAGAGCCATGTCTGCCTACGGCGGCCTTTCTCAATAGCAAGGCTATGCTCACTGAGTCTGTACATAGTCAAAGCTTTCCTTAATTTTGGGTCAGTCACAGTGGTCAGGTATTCTGCCGCTGTGTACTCTCTGTTTAGGGCCAAATAGCATTCTAGTTTGCTCTGTTTTTTTGTTAATTCTTTCCAATGTGTCAAGTAATTATCTTTTTGTTTTCTCATGATTTGGTTGGGTCTAATTGTGCTGCTGTCCTGGGGCTCTGTAGGGTGTGTTTGTGTTTGTGAACAGAGCCCCAGGACCAGCTTGCTTAGGGGACTCTTCTCCAGGTTCATCTCTCTGTAGGTGATGGCTTTGTTATGGAAGGTTTGTGAATCACTTCCTTTTAGGTGGTTGTAGAATTTAACGGCTCTTTTCTGGATTTTGATAATTAGTGGGTATCGGCCTAATTCTGCTCTGCATGCATTATTTGGTGTTCTACGTTGTACATGGAGGATATTTTTGCAGAATTCTGCGTGCAGAGTCTCCATTTGGTGTTTGTCCCATTTTGTGAAGTCTTGGTTGGTGAGCGGACCCCAGACCTCACAACCATAAAGGGCAATGGGCTCTATGACTGATTCAAGTATTTTTAGCCAAATCCTAATTGGTATGTTGAAATTTATGTTTCTTTTGATGGCATAGAATGCCCTTCTTGCCTTGTCTCTCAGATCGTTCACAGCTTTGTGGAAGTTACCTGTGGCGCTGATGTTTAGGCCAAGGTATGTATAGTTTTTTGTGTGCTCTAGGGCAACAGTGTCTAGATTGAATTTGTATTTGTGGTCCTGGTGACTGGACCTTTTTTGGAACACCATTATTTTGGTCTTACTGAGATTTACTGTCAGGGCCCAGGTCTGACAGAATCTGTGCTCTCTCTGTCTCTCTCTCTCTCTCTCTCTCTCTTCTGTCTCCTCTCTCTTCTGTCTCTTTCTCTCTTCTGTCTACCTATCTCTTCTGTCTGTCTCTCTTCTGTCTGTCTGTCTCTCTCTCTATCTCTTCTGTCTGTCTCTCTTTCTCTTCTGTCTCTCTCTCTCTTTCTTACTCTTCCCTCTCTTTCTCTCTCTCGCCCCTCTCTCTCTCTCCAATTCTTCGCATTGTCTCTCTCCTGCTTCACTTTCTCTCTCGCTCACACGTAACAATCCCATCATGTGAGTGGGAGGGAAATTCTAGGGGACATTTCCCTGTGCTGACCAAGACAGTGAAAGTACTATTATGACATGTAGCACTTCTCTGTGAACACTGTACACACTCAGAACACTGAACCTGTCATAGGTTTTCTTCTTTAACCTAGTAGTAAACATTTACAATACATATATATATAGTTTAAACAGTAACTCAACCTCCTACACAATAACAGTCTTGACCATATTATGTTAAGGTCAGAGAAAGGTTGATCTCTATGTGACCTAATGGGGAAATATGACATTACTGTTGGTTTCTTACTCTAACAGACTCTTTCACACAGTGGGTAAAGATTGTTAATGGTATTTCCTGACCTTCAAATGGCAGGTTCTGTCATTTTGAGACAAGATACCTGATTGTATAATAGTAGAGTATTTATGCTTTTTAATCCCCAAGGGGACATTTGTTGGGTCACACTTTATTTGTATAGTCTGGGTTTTCCATTTGTAGATTCTCTACATGGTCAGTGGCGATTTTAGCATGTAAATCTTGGTGTGGAAAACTCCCAAAAATAGTTTAAGATGAATGCCAGCAAAGCCACTACACAACACAACACTAAACAATACATTAATTGCACTATAACGGTGACAAGCGGTGCCCACAAACTGTTAGGGCCCAACATTAAACTGTCCCAATGGCAGAGCTGCCTGGTCTGGCAGCGAAACAATTAATTCAGCCTCATTTATTGTCTTTTTAAAAAATATAGCTGGTATGGCTGACTTGATTAAACAAATATTGTTTCTACTGACAATTGAGATGTACAAACCATGGCATAAGGGAACGATGAGTGGATAAGAGGCATTCCATAATTTCCATTAAGACAGTAATGAGCGAGCGACGAAGGACGTAGTAAATATAACTGTGTGTTCAGCACTTCTGAAATGTACAGCGACAGAATGCAGAACATGGGCTGCTCTTACAGTAATTAGAGGTGAAAATAGACCAAATTATTAGGTTGAGGCACATGGGCTACTAACAGCTTACTACACAACATACACTTAGTATTACTTTCTTAGCTACAGCATACTTATCTCCCTTGCATATTTTTGGACTCACCTTGGCTTGTGATGTGCTCACTTAAACATGATGGTGGCACGGCGCTTTTGTCATCAAACTTTGTCATCAAATTCTGGTATTCTCTGGATTTATGGTGGGAACTCGGAAAAGAACACACAGCCACTCCATTGAATAGCAGGCTACTGGTTTTTTTGCAATGCTTGAAGTTAGCCACTGATACCTTCCAAACGACTAGTTGTTGAATTTGCGATTTCCAATTTGTTGTGTAATCTTTACGCCCAATGGCCGATGTGCACCATGAGTTTTATCTATAATTTCTCTTCATTATTTCTATTCATATGACAAGAATGGAAAAGGATTTGCCAGTAGACTGGATTCATGATGATGACTGCTAGCTAAGACTTGGAAAGTAAGATGTTGACATGATCAGTCCAATCAAAGCTACTGTACATATTTTTTTTACCTTTATTTAACTAAGTCAGTTAAGAGCCAGTCAGTTAAGAACAAATTCTTATTTTCAATGAAGGCCTAGGAACAGTGGGTTAATTGCCTGTTCAGGGGCAGAACAACAGCATTGTACATTGACAGCTCGGGGATTTGAACTTGCAACCTTTGGTTTCTAGTCCAACGCTCTAACCACTAGGCTACCCTGCCACCCCATATAGCATGATTTGACGTCATTTTATCTGTGGCCAATGACCTTGAGCCTTCTTGGAAGGGCACTTGTAATATAACTCTATGGCCGGACCCAAAGGGCTGAAATTTTGGATGTCTATCCGTACTAAGGACATAAACTTGCCGATGACATAGTGTCCCCATGAGTGACAGAACACTGAGCCAATCACAGCCAAGCAGCCAGGCTGCTCCCACAACAGCTCAATAGGGTTAAGACTGTGCTGGCCACTCCATTATAGACAGAATACCAGCTGAATGCTTCTTCTCTAAATAGTTCTTGCATAGTTTGGAGCTGTGTTTTGGATCATTGTCCTGTTGTAGGAGGAGATTGGCTCCAATTAAGCGCCGTCCACAGGGTATGGCATTGCAAAATGGAGTGATATCCTTCCTTCTTCAAGATCCCTTTTACCCTGTACAAATCTCCAACTTTACCACCACCGAAGCATCCCCAGATCATCACATTGCCTCCACCATGTGCTTGACAGATGGCATCAAGCACTCCTCCAGCATCTTTTCATTTTTTCTGCGTCTCACAAATGTTCTTCTTTGTGATTTGAACACCTCAAACTTAGATTTGTCTGTCCATAACACTTTTTTCCAATCTTCCTCTGTCCAGTGCCTGTGTTCTATTGCCCTTCTTAATCTTTTCTATGTATTGGCCAGTCTGAGATATGGCCTTTTCTTTGCAACTCTGCCTAGAAGGCCAGCATCCCAGAGTCATCTCTTCACTGTTGACGTTGAGACTGGTGTTTTGTGGGAACCATTTAATGAAGCTGCCAGTTGAGGACTTGTGAGGCATCTCTTTCTCTAAACTAGACACTCTAAAGTACTTGTCCTCTTGCTCAGTTGTGCACCGGGGCCTCCCACTCCTCTTTCTATTCTGGTTAGAGCCAGTTTGCGGTGTTCTGTGAAGGGAGTAGTACACAGCGCTGTATGAGATCTTCAGTTTCTTGGCAATTTCTCACATGGAATAGCCTTCATTTCTCAGAACAAGAATAGACTGACGAGTTTCAGAAGAAACGTCCTTGTTTCTGGATATTCTGAGCCTGTAATCGAACCCACAAATGCTGATGCTCCAGATACTCAACTGGTCCAAAGAAGGCCAGTTGTATTGCTTCTTTAATCAGAACAACAGTTTCCAGCTGTGCTAACATAATTGCAAAAGGGTTTTCTAATGATCAACTAGCCTTTTAAAATGATAAACTTGGATTAGCTAACACAGTGATGGTTGCAGATAATGGCCTCTACGCGTATGTCGATATTCCATAAAAATCTGGTGATTCCAGCTACAATAGTCATTTACAACATTAACAATGTCTACACTGTATTTCTGATAAATTGTATGTTATTTTAAATGAACAAAAAATGTGCTTTTCTTTCAAAAACAAGGACATTTCTAAGTGACCCCAAACTTTTGAACGATGGTGTACATGTATTTTTTTGCCTAAAAATGTGGGGCTCAAAACAGGTGTGGCTCTGCAGGTCGCGACTGTACATGGTTATACTATCAACAAACTATCTGTTGATAAACAACCGCTTGCTAAGGTTACAGTGGGGTTATGTTTAGAATAAGGTTTTGGGTAAGCGTTAAGGTTAGGGCTAGGTTTAGGGTTAAGATTAGGGTTAGGATAAGGGTTAAGGTTAGGTTTAGAGCTAGGGTTAGTAGATAGTTAGTTGAAATGGTACTGATAGTCTGCAGATGGACTATCCAAATAAAGTGTTATCTATTTGTTTTGATAATATGAATAATCATGATGACAGACTGCCTTGTTTTGATGTCATTATTACCCCACATAGTAACAGCCACCACACAACGGGCCAGGGAGCAAAGCCCAACAACACACTAACTGCTAGACCAATAGGAAGGGCAGGGCCTAAACATACACTAACTGCTAGACCAATAGGATGGGCAGGGCCTGAACACATTAACTGATAGACCAATAGGAAGGGCAGGTCCTAAACACCCACTAACTGCTAGACTAAAACAAATCAAATCAAATTGTATTTGTCACATACACATGGTTAGCAGATGTTAATGTGAGTGTAGCGAAATGCTTGTGCTTCTAGTTCCGACCATGCAGTAATATCTAACAAGTAATATAACCTAACAATTTCACAACAACTACCTTATACACACAAGTGTAAAGTGTAAAGGAATGAATATGAATATGTACATAAACATATATGAATGAGTGATGCCCGAACGGCATAGGCAAGATGCAGTAGATGGTATAGAGTACAGTATATACATATGAGAAATGTAGGGTATGAAAACATTATAAAAAGTGGCATTGTTTAAAGTGGCTAGTGATACATTTAATTACATCAAGATGGCAAGATGCAGTAGATGATATAGAGTACAGTATATGCATATGAGATGAGTAATGTAGGGTATGTAAGCATTATATAAAGTGGCTAGTGATAAATTGATTACATCAATTTTCCATTATTAAAGTGGCTAGTGTTGAGTCAGTATGTTGGCAGCAGCCACTCAATGTTAGTGGTGGCTGTTTAACAGTCTGATGGCCTTGAGATAGAAGCTGTTTTTCAGTCTCTTGGTCCCAGCTTTGATGCACCTGTACTGACCTCGCCTTCTGGATGATAGCGGGGTGAACATGCAGTGGCTCGGGTGGTTGTTGTCCTTGATGATCTTTTTGGCCTTCCTGTGACATCGGGTGGTGTAGGTGTCCTGGAAGGCAGGTAGTTTGCACCCGGTGATGTGTTGTGCAGACCTCACTACCCTCTGGAGAGCCTTACGGTTGTGGGCGGAGCAGTTGCCATACCAGGCGGTGTTACAGCCCGACAGGATGCTCTCGATTGTGCATCTGTAAAAGTTTGTGAGTGTTTTTGGTGACAAGCTGAATTTTTTCAGCCTCCTGAGGTTGAAGAGGCTCTGCTGCGCCTTCTTCACCACGCTGTTTGTGTGGTTGGACCATTTCAGTTTGTCGGTGATGTGTATGCCGAGGAACTTAAAACTTTCCACCCTCTCCACTACTGTCCAGTCAATGTAGATAGGGGGCTGCTGTTTCCTGAAGTCTACGATCATCTCCTTTGTTTTGTTGACATTGAATGTGAGGTTATTTTCCTGACACAACACTCCGAGGGCCCTCATCTCCTCCCTGTAGGCCGTCTCGTCGTTGTTGGTAATCAAGCCTACCACTGTAGTGTCGTCTGCAAACTTGATGATTGAGTTGGAGGCATGCATGGCCACGCAGTCGTGGGTGAACAGGGAGTACAGGAGAGGGCTGAGAACGCACCCTTGTGGGGACCCAGTGTTGAGGATCAGCGGGGTGGAGATGTTGTTACCTACCCTCACCACCTGGGGGCGGCCCGTCAGGAAGTCCAGGACCCAGTTGCACAGGGCGGGGTCGAGACCCAGGGTCTTGAGCTTAATGACGAGTTTGAGTTTGGAGGGTACTGAGCTGTAATCGATGAACAGCATTCTTACATAGGATTTCTCTTGCCCAGATGGGTTAGGGCAGTGTGCAGTGTGATGGCGATTGTGTCGTCTGTGGACCTATTGGTGCGGTAAGCTAATTGGAATGGGTATAGGGTGTCAGGTAGGGTGGAGGTGATATGGTCCTTTACTAGTCTCTCAAAGCACTTCATGATGACGGAAGTGAGTGCTACAGGACGGTAGTCATTTAGCTCAGTTACCTTAGCTTTCTTGGGAACAGGAACAATGGTGGACCTCATGAAGCATGTGGGAACAGCAGACTGGGATAGGGATTGATTGATTATGTCTGTAAACACACCAGTCAGCTGGTATGCGCATGCTCTGAGGACGCGGCTGGAGATGCCGTCTGGGCCTGTAGCCTTGCGAGGGTTAACACATTTAAATGTTTTACTCACGTTGGCTACAGTGATGGAGAGCCCGCAGGTTTTGGTAGTGGGCCGTGTCGGTGGCACTGTATTGTCCTCGAAGCGAGCAAAGAAGTTGTTTAGTCTGTCTGGGAGCAAGACATCCTGGTCCGTGACGGGACTGGTTTTTCTTTTTGTAATCCGTGATTGACTGTAGACCCTGCCACATACCTCTCGTGTCTGAGCCGTTGAATTGCGACTCCACATTGTCTCTATACTGACGCTTAGCTTGTTTGATTACCTTGCGAAGGGAATCGCTACACTGTCTGTATTCGGTCATGTTTCCTGTCACCTTGCTCTGATTAAAAGCAGTGGTTCGTGCTTTCAGTTTTGCACAAATTCTGCCATCAATCCACAGTTTCTGGTTGGGGAATGATATAGGAAGGCCTGGGCCAAAACACACACTAGACTGCTAGACCAATAGGGAGGCCTGGGTCTAAACACACACTAGACTGCTAGACCAATAGGAAGGCCTGGGTGTAAACACACACTAGACTGCTAGACCAATAGGAAGGTCTGGGTCTAAACACACAGTAGACTGCTGGACTAATAGGAAGGCCTGGGTCTAAACACACACTAGACTGCTAGACCAATAGGAAGGCCTGGGTCTAAACACACACTAGACTGCTAGACCAATAGGAAGGCCTGGGTCTAAACACACACTAGACTGCTAGACCAATCTTTTCTGGATTTTGATAATTAGTGGGTATCGTCATAATTCTGCTCTGCATTATTTGGTGTTTTACCTTAGACACAGAGGATATTTTTTTGCAGAATTCTGCATGCAGTCTCAATTTGGTGTTTGTCCCATTTTGTGAATTCTTGGTTGGTGAGCAGACCCCAGACCTCACAACCATAAAGGGCAATGGGTTCTATAACTGATTCAAGTATTTTTAGGCAGATCATAATTGGTATGTCAAACTTTATGTTCCTTTTGATGGCATAGAAGGCCCTTCTTGCCTTGTCTCTCAGATCGTTCACAGCTTCGTGGAAGTTACCTGTATGTCTAGTTTTTGTGTGCTCTAGGGCAACAGTGTCTAGATGGGATTTGTATTCGTGGTCCTGGCAACTTGACATTTTTTGGAACATCATTATTTTTGTCTTACTGAGATTTACTGTCAGGGCCCAGGTCTGACAGAATCTGTACAGAAGATCAAGGTGCCACTGTAGACCCTCATTGGTTAGGGACAGAAGTACCAGATCATCAGCAAAGAGTAGACACTTGACTTCATAATCTATTAGTGTGAGGCTGGATGCTGCAGACTCTTCTAGTGTCTTCGACAATTCGCTGATTTACACTGCTCAAAAAAATAAAGGGAACACTTAAACAACACAATGCAACTCCAAATCAATCACACTTCTGTGAAATCAAACTGTCCATTTAGGAAGCAACACTGATTGACAATACATTTCACATACTGTTGTGCAAATGGAATAGACAACAGGTGGAAATTATAGGCATTTAGCAAGACACCCACAATAAAGGAGTGGTTCAGCAGGTGGGGACTACAGACCACTTCTCAGTTCCTATGCTTCCTGGCTGATGTTTTGGTCACTTTTGAATGCTGGCGGTGCTTTCACTCTAGTGGTAGCATGAGACGTAGTCTACAACCCACACAAGTGGCTCAGGTAGTGCAGCTCATCCAGGATGGCACATCAATGCGAGATGTGGCAAGAAGGTTTGCTGTGTCTGTCAGCGTAGTGTCCAGAGCATGGAGGCGCTACCAGGAGACAGGCCAGTACATCAGGAGACGTGGAGGAGGCAGTAGGAGGGCAACAACCCAGCAGCAGGACCGCTACCTCCGCCTTTGTGCAAGGAGGAGCAGGAGGAGCACTGCCAGAGCCCTGCAAAATGATCTCCAGCAGGCCGCAAATGTGCATGTGTCTGCTCAAACGGTCGGAAACAGACTCCATGAGGGTGGTATGAGGGCCCGACGTCCACAGGTGGGGGTTGTGCTTACAGCCCAACACCGTGCAGGACGTTTGGCATTTGCCAGAGAACACCAAGACTGGCAAATTCGCCACTGTCGCCCTGTGCTCTTCACAGATGAAAGCAGGTTCACACTGAGCACATGTGACAGACGTGACAGTCTGGAGACGCCGTGGAGAACATTCTGCTGCCTGCAACATCCTCCAGCATGACCGGTTTGGCGGTGGGTCAGTCATGGTGTGGGGTGGCATTTCTTTGGGGGGCCGCACAGCCCTCCATGTGCTCGCCAGAGATAGCCTGACTGCCATTAGGTACCAAGATGAGATCCTCAGACCCCTTGTGAGACCATATGCTGGTGTGGTTGGCCCTGGGTTCCTCCTAATGCAAGACAATGCTAGACCTCATGTGGCTGGAGTGTGTCAGCAGTTCCTGCAAGAGGAAGGCATTGATGCGATGGACTGGCCCGCCAGTTCCCCAGACCTGAATCCAATTGAGCACATCTGGGACATCATGTCTCGCTCCATCCACCAACACCACGTTGCACCACAGACTGTCCAGGAGTTGGCGGATGCTTTAGTCCAGGTCTGGGAGGAGATCCCTCAGGAGACCATCCGCCACCTCATCAGGAGCATGCCCAGGCATTGTAGGGAGGTCATACAGGCACGTGGAGGCCACACACACTACTGAGCCTCATTTTGACTTGTTTTAAGGACATTACATCAAAGTTGGATCAGCCTGTAGTGTGGTTTTCCACTTTAATTTTGAGTGTGACTCCAAATCCAGACCTCCATGCTTTGATAAATTTGATTTCCATTGATAATTTTTGTGTGATTTTGTTGTCAGCACATTCAACTATGTAAAGAAACAAGCATTTAATAAGAATATTTCATTCATTCAGATCTAGGATGTGTTATTTTAGTGTTCCCTTAATTTTTTTGAGCAGTGTATATGTTGAAGAGAGTGGGGTTTAAGCCGAATCCCCCCCCCCCCCCCCCCCCACCATGTGGAAAGAAATGTGTTTTTTTTTTCAATTTAACTGCACACTTGTTGTTTGCGTACATGGATTTTATAATGCCATATGTTTTCCCACAACACCACTTTCCAGACATTTTTTTAAATAAAATAAGCATGAGAATACCTTGCCTTTGTTTTGGTTTGTTCATTTGTCAATTAGGGTGCAGAGTGAGTACGGTAATTTGGTAAAAAGACAATTTGACATTTGCTCAGTACATTGTTTTCGCTGAGGAAATGTACAAGTCTGCTGTTAATGATAATGCAGAGGATATTCCCAAGGTTGCTGTTGACCTATATCCCATGATAGTTATTGGGGTCATATTTGTCTCCACTTTTGTGGATTGGGGTGATCAGTCCTTGGTTCCAAATATTGGGGAAGATGCCAGAGTTGAGGATGATGTTAAAGAGCTTAAGTATTGCCATTTGGAATTTGTGGTCTGTATATTTTATCATTTCATTTAGGATACCATCAACCTCACAGGCCTTTTTGGGTTGGAGGGTTTGCATTTTGTCCAGTGGTTCATTCTATGTAATTGGAGATTTCAGTGGGTTCTAGTAATCTTTAATAGTTGATTCTAAGATCGGTATTTGATTATGTTCATGGTTTTGCTGTTTGTTCTTTGTTATAGAGCCAAAAAGATTGGAAAAGTGGTTAATCCATACATCTGGGTTGAGGTCAGTGAGAAAGTAGTCTACAGTACTAGTGCCAAGAAATGAGCTATAGGTGTACCTACCGTAGGAGTCCCCTCGAAGCCTACCATTGACTATGTACATACCCAGCGTCCGACAGAGCGGCAGGAGTTGTAACCCGTTTTGTGGGGCATAATGAGGGGGGAATGCAGGAACCTCCAGGTAGGTGTTTGTCCCCCTGTGTGCTGAGGGTGTCAGGTTCTTGTCAAGTTCTGGCATTTAGGTCGACACAGACTAGCACATGTCCCTGGGCCTGGAAATGATTGATCTCCCCCTATAGGATGGAGAAGCTGTCATCGTATTTTTATTTAACTTTTATTTAACTAGGCAAGTCAGTTAAGAACAAATTCTTATTTTCAATGACGGCCTAGGAACAGTGGGTTAACTGCCTGTTCAGGGGCAGAACGACAGATTTGTACCTTGTCAGCTCGGGGATTTGAACTTGCAACCTTCCGGTTACTAGTCCAACACTCTAACCACTAGGCTACCCTGCCGCCCCATGGGGGGATATAGGTAGCACAGATGACCTCAGACCTTGTATATTCCATGACGAGATAGTAAAAGCTTTGTCTTCCATAACATCTAGTGTTGTTTTTGTGAGGTTTAGGCCTGGACCATCACAATAGGTGTGAGCAGAGTATGTTGAGCATCTGATACATACCTCTTAGGTCGCAGGATGGGGCTTGGGCAGGTGTAATGGTGGGGGTTGGGCGTGTTGCTCTGTTCACGGCCTGGGCATATCTCCCGCTGTCATGTTGAGGTCCTCGCCGCGGGGGCGGGGGGCATTAGGTGGGCAGAAGGGGCATAGGTCTGATATGGGAGGCCTATATAGGGTGTAGCCAGGGTCTGCTTGGGGTGGTCTTAGCTGGTTGGGGTGTGGCTGGTGATGCTGTGGTCTGGGTGTAAGTCCTCTTGGTATGGGTTCTCTCAGTGCAGGTCCTTCAGGGCGGGGTCTTGCAGGTCTGGGAGGGTGTCTCGCTGGTCTGGGCTGGTTGTCTGTTGCTCCTGTGTGAGGTTCTGGGGCTACGGTTGAGGGTGACTTCCTTCAGGGTCCTGGCAAAAGTTGGGATTGCTGCCTTGTAGAGGTGGACCTGGTCGTTAAGGCTGTTCAAGTCTAGGGTGGAGTGGTGGGACAGGTAGACATTAGGTTTTGAGGCGCAGTCTTGCAAAATGCTTGCATTCGCCCGCTCTATGGTGGCAGGGTGAAAGTATTTTTGTGGTAGCAGGGTGGAGATAACCACTTGTGTGTTGGGGAAAGTGGAAGAAGCTTTTTCAATCACTCCCTTGAGTGTTGTGGCCGCCCTTTCCTGCTGGGCTCTCAGGTCATTTGTGCCTGTGTGAATTAGGATGTGGCTGGGGGAACCTAGTCTCTCGCACTCTCTCTCATCTCTCTACCTTTTCTCTCTCTCTTCTCTCTCTCTCCCTCTCTTTTCTCCCTCTCTATCTGTGTATGCATCTCTCTCTCCCTCTCTTTTCTCCCTCTCTATCTGTGTATGCATCTCTCTCTCCCTTTCTCACTCTCTCTCTCCCTTCATCTCTCTCCCTTCATCTAGCTCTCTCTCTCTCCAGACAGATAGACAACATGACTTACTGATCTATAAAACTCCCATAGATGAGAAGATAAGACACTCTGACAGCAGTAATTAATACGTGTCAACATTTACTGTTTGGATAGAAGCTGTTTGGATAGAGATGTCAACTGGTTTGCAAAACCGGCGAGGAACAATGTATTATTTGTTTAATCTAACATTTAATTATCCAGGTGAGACAAATCATTGTTTACAATAGCGACCTGACAAGTGGCAAGTGCTGAAATGTACTGTCATATTGTCACATTTACAATGTACTGTCATATTGTCACATTTGATACGATGAGAAGGTAAACATGTCTCAATATACAGGCTTATTATATGTTGTTGAAATAGTGGCATATTGAAGTGCCCTCAGAAATCTTCAACGGACCTGTTCAGCATTCTTCAAGTTTCAATAACAGCATAATATAGTGACTTAGAAAATAGAAGTACATGTATCATGTTCAATAAGTACATCAGCAGCTCACTGTGATGTCATAGATGTTTTAAACAGAAAGCCAGTCCTTTAGACATGTGCAGTAGAATAAAAGTCATTCTGTTGGAATCCATTTGGGTGAACTGGAGTGGATGACAGTCATGTCTTATTCCAGAAGAAATGTGAGACTGTCCCATGTACGTTATGGGAGCAAGGGGTGTTGGTGGTTAAAGTGGACTGTAACTTTCCATGGAGGATGTGATGAAAAGTGGACTGTCCCATTATGTACCTGTCCAGAAGGGGCTGAGGAAATGTGAAGTGTCCCATTATGTACCTGTCCAGGAGGGGCTGAGGTAATGTGAAGTGTCCCATTATGTACCTGTCCAGAAGGGGCTGAGGAAATGTGAAGTGTCCCATTATGTACCTGTCCAGAAGGGGCTGAGGAAATGTGAAGTGTCCCATTATGTACCTGTCCAGAAGGGGCTGAGGAAATGTGAAGTGTCCCATTATGTACCTGTCCAGAAGGGGCTGAGGAAATGTGAAGTGTCTCATTATGTACCTGTCCAGAAGGGGCTGAGGAAATGTGAAGTGTCCCATTATGTACCTGTCCAGAAGGGGGCTGAGGAACACTGGACAACACTCCTGACATTAGTCTAAAGGTCTGTATTCTGATATTAATAAATGATATTGATGATAGCCAGATCCAAAATGGAACTTCCACTGCTGCTGCTGATACAGGATCCAGTCCAGAGAACATCCAGTAGCCATCTTCTCTCCATCCCTGAAAACAAGAGGAGCAGATGACTGAGTGTCCATAAATCCCTGAAGATGTCCTAGAATAGACAGGGTATGCACACTTCATTCCAAACAGTGACCCATTCAAATACTCAGTTAAGTCTGACACAGATAAAGTCCTTCACCTTCAAAGCTCTTTCAATGAAGACTCTTTCAATGAAGACTCTCCATGCATTTTAGACCAGAAGTAGTTTGAATCTTGTTCTGGGAAACAGGCACTCAAAATACGTCTTCCTTGCCTAAAACCACCCCTCAAATGATAGAAACAACAAACCCCCCACAAAATGGAATACATCTAAACCAGAATATTCTGGAATCAGAGGACAGGCTTTGTTAATAAATCAAGACATCAGAAATGTTGATGGCTCTAGCAGAGCAGATTACGTTGCCTTCAGGCGCTTTCCATCCAGCGGGTCTTAACTCAACGTGACGTTGTGGATGAATCTGGATGGATCTGAATTATCCCAATTATTACATTACCAGTGTTGAGGAGATCAAGGTTAAAGCAATGGAGCAGTGGAGTTCTGCTTCCAGCAATGAGGATCACATTGAGCCAGCCTACAGTGCATGCAGCTGGACGACAGTACTGAAGGACAGTCCTAGGTTCAAATAGTATGTTGTTTTCTTTCAAATTAGCTTTCCCTTCACAATGGAACCAATGGTATAGTCCCACATCTGGAAACCCTCCCCATCTGGCACTACGGGCAGGCCCAAGCCAACACTCATATCATCAAATAGTATTGGTTTTGAACAAAAAGCAATACTATTTGAACCCATGTCTGGAATATAGTACAGTCCCAGGCTAGATTTGAGGACCACACATCAATCAACACTCCACCAACCCTCAGCAATTCCCCTTCTAGAACGGCACAGAGCTCAATCAGAGACAAGAGGCCCATCTGATTAAAGGAAACCAGTTGTATCTTGTGTTCAACAAAGTCCCGATCTACCAGGAACTATGATGGAATATTATCATGTTCTGTTAATGTCACACGTGTGCTCAGAGTTACATTACATGTGAGGAAATAATTCATTACAAAACAGCTGTGCTGTTTCATTAAGCTTTTTGATGTGAGAACAAGAGACTTCTAGCATTCTCACTGTTTTGCTGATTCGTAACCTCAGTGCTTCCAACGCAACTCTAGTTACTATGGGGTCTATCTGAAGCAGCCTGGGGGAGTCCCAGGGTGAGGTAGTGCAGGAAGGTGGCCTGTTTACAAATCAATGCCTTTTAATTAACCTGTGCTGCAATCCTGCCCAACAGCCACCCACACAATGACATCACTGAGATGTTGACTTCCTCTATGGGTTGTCATGGTGATGGTGCAGACTAGGCAGAGAGACTGTCTCATCATATAGAGCCTCAGGGAAGGAAGGACGTGTCAATAGACAGTGTCAACACGTCGCTCTTCTTTCTGCTCTGTCTGCCCTGAGCTTGATAATACCTGCAGGGAGTCACATTCCAACACTACCTGTCTGACCTGCCTGCCCTGATTCTCTCTCTCTCTCTCCCTTACCCACATCCCTCTCTCACTCCTACCTGGCATACCTCCACCTCTAACCCTCCATCCACTGTCCCTGACTCTCTCTCTCTCTCCCTCCCTTACCCTCATCCCTCTCTCACTCCTACCTGGCATACCTCCCCCTCTAACCCTCCATCCACTGTCCCTGACTCTCTCTCTCTCTCCCTCCCTTACCCTCATCCCTCTCTCACTCCTACCTGGTATACCTCCCCCTCTAACCCTCCATCCACTGTCCCTGACTCTCTCTCTCTCTCTCCCTTACCCTCATCCCTCTCTCACTCCTACCTGGCATACCTCCCCCTCTAACCCTCCATCCACTGTCCCTGACTTTCTCTCTCTCTCCCTCCCTTACCCTCATCCCTCTCTCACTCCTACCTGGCATACCTCTAACCCTCCATCCACTGTCCCTGACTCACTCCCCTCCTCCTCTACCTCTGTGCTGGCCTTCCTCCCTCCACATCTGTCTCCCTCTGTAGGTTTGGCCATCATGTATGTAATCTCTGTGCTTAGGCTGCATGGCAAATGGCTGAACAAAACACAAAACACAGTCCCTCCCCCTCTGAGGGGCCAAAATGTATCTCTCTGTTACAGTATCCAGAGGACTGATTACTGGAATGTGTGCTAGAATAATTATTCAGCAGCTATCTGTTATCTATCTTAAACTTATCCTCTGAGGATAACTTTTATTCCATCAGTGGAGGCTGCTGAGGGGAGGACGGCTCATAATAATGACTGGAATGGAGCGAATGAAATGGCATCAAACCCATGGAAACCAAATGGTGATACCATTCCACCTATTCTGCTCCAGCCATTACCACGAGCCGGTCCTCCCCAATTAAGGTGCCACCAACCTCCTGTGTATGCCATCTATATGGATGTAGGATCTCTGTGGTACCTTGTATCTGTACAGGGTGAACTCTACATGACTCTATGGGGGTTTATTGTCTATTTCCATTGGGCTCCTCCTCCACATAGCCTTTAGATGCTGTGAAACCCTGTGGAGACGGGGCCTTGGTGTTCAGGTTACTGTAAACTTGGTATCGTTTTGGTTCGAAAAAGATACACTTTCAGATGTTAGACATGGAACGGAGGTCTGCTGTTCTCTCTCTTATCCTGTATCCAGTCATTTGGATAACAGTTGCAGGATATTTTCTAATTTCCCAGGTTTCTAGGCCTCTTGCCTAGTAGTCATCTCTTCGTTCATTGTTCACATTTGTCTTGTATGTTAACCGTGGGATCTACATGTTTAGAATTATGCTTTGTTAATGTCAGTATTGCCTTATACAGTAATTAAGCTTTATGCCTTGTATGTGAATCCATTCATTTTACAAACTTGCTTTGATATCCATATCTCATGACCATTTCTCGATCTTCGTCAGCTAAACATGTAATACTTGATAGCACATGGTTTTGCTGTAGTCAGATGAACATTTTAATAGGCTAAATGCTTAGTCTTATTATGCAATTCCTCAAAATGTTGTTAGGAATTAGTTTCATTATTTACGAAGTTCCTATCTTCTGATGTGGCACTGACATTAGTGACATGCTTGAAACCAATAAATAAGCTTATGTGACAGGGATGATAGGATTTGGTTATTTGGTTATTTTTCACACATTATAGCCATCAGACTAGCTATATCAAAATCAAAAATGGATAACCAAGGAAAGCGCAATAAGAGTCTGTCTCTGCCGTCGGGGGAATGGCAAGGGAGAGTGGCCGAGTCTGTCTCTGCCGTCGGGGGAATGGCAAGGGAGAGTGGCCGAGTCTGTCTCTGCCGTCGGGGGAATGGCAAGGGAGAGTGGCCGAGTCTGTCTCTGCCGTCGGAGGAATGGCAAGGGAGAGTGGCCGAGTCTGTCTCTGCCGTCGGGGGAATGGCAAGGGAGAGTGGCCGAGTCTGTCTCTGCCGTCGGGGGAATGGCAAGGGAGAGTGGCCGAGTCTGTCTCTGCCGTCGGGGGAATGGCAAGGGAGAGTGGCCGAGTCTGTCTCTGCCGTCGGGGGAATGGCAAGGGAGAGTGGCCGAGTCTGTCTCTGCAGTCGGGGGAATGGCAAGGGAGAGTGGCCGAGTCTGTCTCTGCCGTCGGGGGAATGGCAAGGGACAGTGACGGCGTAAAAATTAAGTGGTCCGACATCAAGGTGGCTGCTAAGAAGAAGGGAGCTGAGAGAACGTTCATGTGGACCAGCTGGAGGAGAAGGTGTCGTCCATCATAGAGATGGTGATAGAGGGACTGCGCGACAGGTAAGTTAGGTAGCTACATTAGCTCGCTAACGCGTAACGACGTTATAGACAACAACATAGCTAACGACGTTAACATTAGCTAAGTTAGCCAAGTTCTTCTTTGCAAATTGATGAGATAGCGCTAGCTATTTAACACTTCTAGAATATTGTAATATATTGTTAATTACTAGCTAGCTAGATAATGTCTGTTTAATTTGTTTTCTTGCTGTATTTAAATATATTTAAATATAATAGTAGCCAACTGTGTCTGTGGCGCAAGAACACGTTCATGTTTACAAAAGTATCCATTCGTCTCAAGACAAGGATTTAGCTGTCCTAAAGTTAAATACATTTCCTAGAAGAGATCCTAAAACACTATTTTCAAGAATCCCATTTCTCCTTAACTTTTTTCTTAGGAAGAAACTTAGGAAAAACCTTAAGAACATTTACAATACCTGTATTGCGGAATAGCAACTTTGCTTAACTTTCTTCATAAGTCTATAGTTAAGGAAAAAATGGCAGTTAAGAAGATATTTGTTCTTATAGGTTTTGTGAATCCGGCCCCTGTACCTTGAAGCAGAGCCAGTATTGCAGCAGAATCAGCCTGCTAAACCAGGCCTCAACCTGTCTGTGTGTCTGTGGTGCCTGGGCCTGAGGCTGGCCCGTATCTCTCCTTCTATGATTTAGACCATTGATGGCCAACACATCACAGTTGTGAGTACCTGTCTTTCTTGACGTTGTGCGTATTTGGCTGTACATTGGCTGTACATGTTGGTTGAAGCGCTGCCTACGACTCTCCTTATCAGCTCATCAGTACATCTGCCTGTCTACTGGTACTCTGCCATCCACATCCACATCAACACACAGACAAATACAATGCTCCCCTTCACCTTCTCACATAGGGAGGGGGGAGAGAGAGGGAGAGAGAGAAGAGAGGGAGGAGAAAGAGAGAGTGGTGTAGAAAGAGAGAGAATGAAATAGAGAGAGGTGAGAGAGAGAGAGGGAGAGGACCAGTAGAGAGAAAGGGAGAGAGAGAGAGAGAGAGAGAGAGGGGAGAGAGAGACAGAGAAGGGAAGATTCAGACTATGACTCACTCTTATGAGAGAGAAAGTTCTTGTTGAGTCAGGGTCAGATCTGGGTGTCCCACCACCAGCCTAATAGTGGTGCACTGAGCACGTCCATTCTCTGTGCTTGTCCCTCTACGTCCCACACACACCTCCCATTCAGGCTGCCACAGCGCTACACAGCCCAGATATCAACAGTTCCCTTTGAGCTGGGTGATGCATGGCTCTGAGGTGGCCCATCAGAGCATATCTCCATTCATTCAATACACTGAAAGGATCTGAGACTCCGGCCTGTGGGTTTGAAGTGATATCTCTGTTGTGCCTCGGCCTCTGCATTCTTTACCATACTGTCATGACTAGAGTGAGTTACACAGCGTTGTGTGTGTGTGTGTGTGTGTGTGTGTGTGTGTGTGTGTGTGTGTGTACTCACGTGTGTGTGGAGGAAGCTCACAGTACTGTGTCGATGTGGATGGTGACACCCACCCAGAATACATATGCCACCCTGCCAGATCACAACTCAAATGGCAGCTACAGTACTCATCCACTGGTCACTGTCATGTTTGATCTACAGTATGACTGTTAGTAGAGGACTGACTAGATAGAGATCCACTATGAACACTATCTAGTCAGTCCTCTACTAAGTCATACTGTAGATCTACAGTATGACTTAGTAAAGGACTGACTAGATAGAATTCCACTGTGAACAATGCTCTACAGTATGACTGTTAGTAAAGGACTGACTAGATAGAATTCCACTGTGAACACTGATCTACAGTATGACTTAGTAAAGGACTGACTAGATAGAATTCCACTGTGAAAACTGATCTACAGTATGACTGTTAGTAGAGGACTGACTAGATAGAATTCCACTGTGAACACTGATCTACAGTATGACTTAGTAGAGGACTGACTAGATAGAATTCCATTATGAAAACTGATCTACAGTATGACTTAGTAGAGGACTGACTAGATAGAATTCCACTGTGAACACTGATCTACAGTATGACTGTTAGTAGAGGACTGACTAGATAGAATTCCACTGTGAACACTGATCTACAGTATGACTTAGTAAAGGACTGACTAGATAGAATTCCACTGTGAACACGGATCTACAGTATGACTGTTAGTAGAGGACTGACTAGATAGAATTCCACTGTGAAAACTGATCTACAGTAGGACTTAGTAAAGGACTGACTAGATAGAATTCCACTGTGAACACTGATCTACAGTATGACTGTTAGTAGAGGACTGACTAGATAGAATTCCACTGTGAACACTGATGTACAGTATGACTTAGTAAAGGACTGACTAGATAGAATTCCACTGTGAGAACTGATCTACAGTATAACTGTTAGTAGAGGACTGACTAGATATAATTCCACTGTGAGAACTGATCTACAGTATGACTTAGTAAAGGACTGACTAGATAGAATTCCACTGTGAACAATGCTCTACAGTATGACTGTTAGTAAAGGACTGACTAGATAGAATTCCACTGTGAAAACTGATCTACAGTATGACTGTTAGTAGAGGACTGACTAGATATAATTCCACTGTGAACAATGCTCTACAGTATGACTGTTAGTAGAGGACTGACTAGATATAATTCCACTGTGAACACTGATCTACAGTATGACTGTTAGTAGAGGACTGACTAGATAGAATTCCACTGTGAACAATGCTCTACAGTATGACTTAGTAAAGGACTGACTAGATAGAATTCCACTGTGAACACTGATCTACAGTATGACTTAGTAAAGGACTGACTAGATAGAATTCCACTGTGAGAACTGATCTACAGTATGACTGTTAGTAGAGGACTGACTAGATATAATTCCACTGTGAGAACTGATCTACAGTATGACTTAGTAAAGGACTGACTAGATAGAATTCCACTGTGAACAATGCTCTACAGTATGACTGTTAGTAAAGGACTGACTAGATAGAATTCCACTGTGAAAACTGATCTACAGTATGACTTAGTAAAGGACTGACTAGATATAATTCCACTGTGAAAACTGATCTACAGTATGACTTAGTAAAGGACTGACTAGATAGAATTCCACTGTGAACACTGATCTACAGTATGACTTAGTAAAGGACTGACTAGATAGAATTCCACTGTGAACACTGATCTACAGTATGACTGTTAGTAGAGGACTGACTAGATAGAATTCCACTGTGAAAACTGATCTACAGTATGACTTAGTAAAGGACTGACTAGATAGAATTCCACTGCGAAAACTGATCTACAGTATGACTTAGTAAAGGACTGACTAGATAGAATTCCACTGTGAACAATGCTCTACAGTATAACTGTTAGTAGAGGACTGACTAGATAGAATTCCACTGTGAACACTGATCTACAGTATGACTGTTAGTAGAGGACTGACTAGATAGAATTCCACTGTGAACACTGATGTACAGTATGACTTAGTAAAGGACTGACTAGATAGAATTCCAATGTGAACACTGATCTACAGTATGACTTAGTAAAGGACTGACTAGATAGAATTCCACTGTGAACACTGATCTACAGTATGACTGTTAGTAGAGGACTGACTAGATAGAATTCCACCTAAACACTATCTAGTCAGTCCTCTACTAAGTCATACTGTAGATCTACAGTATGACTTAGTAAAGGACTGACTAGATAGAATTCCACTGTGAACACTGATCTACAGTATGACTGTTAGTAGAGGACTGACTAGATAGAATTCCACTGTGAACAATGCTCTACAGTATGACTTAGTAAAGGACTGACTAGATAGAATTCCACTGTGAACACTGATCTACAGTATGACTTAGTAGAGGACTGACTAGATAGAATTCCACTGTGAACACTGATCTACAGTATGACTTAGTAAAGGACTGACTAGATAGAATTCCACTGTGAACACTGATCTACAGTATGACTTAGTAAAGGACTGACTAGATAGAATTCCACTGTGAACACTGATCTACAGTATGACTTAGTAAAGGACTGACTAGATAGAATTCCACTGTGAACACTGATCTACAGTATGACTGTTAGTAGAGGACTGACTAGATAGAATTCCACTGTGAAAACTGATCTACAGTATGACTTAGTAAAGGACTGACTAGATAGAATTCCACTGTGAACACTGATCTACAGTATGACTGTTAGTAGAGGACTGACTAGATAGAATTCCACTGTGAAAACTGATCTACATTATGACTGTTAGTAGAGGACTGACTAGATAGAATTCCACTGTGAACACTGATCTACAGTATGACTTAGTAAAGGACTGACTAGATAGAATTCCACTGTGAACACTGATCTACAGTATGACTGTTAGTAGAGGACTGACTAGATAGAATTCCACTGTGAAAACTGATCTACAGTATGACTTAGTAGAGGACTGACTAGATATAATTCCACTGTGAACAATGCTCTACAGTATGACTGTTAGTAGAGGACTGACTAGATAGAATTCCACTGTGAACAATGCTCTACAGTATGACTTAGTAAAGGACTGACTAGATAGAATTCCACTGTGAAAACTGATCTACAGTATGACTGTTAGTAGAGGACTGACTAGATAGAATTCCACTGTGAACACTGATCTACAGTATGACTTAGTAGAGGACTGACTAGATAGAATTCCATTATGAAAACTGATCTACAGTATGACTTAGTAGAGGACTGACTAGATAGAATTCCACTGTGAACACTGATCTACAGTATGACTGTTAGTAGAGGACTGACTAGATAGAATTCCACTGTGAACACTGATCTACAGTATGACTTAGTAAAGGACTGACTAGATAGAATTCCACTGTGAACACTGATCTACAGTATGACTGTTAGTAGAGGACTGACTAGATAGAATTCCACTGTGAAAACTGATCTACAGTAGGACTTAGTAAAGGACTGACTAGATAGAATTCCACTGTGAACACTGATCTACAGTATGACTGTTAGTAGAGGACTGACTAGATAGAATTCCACTGTGAACACTGATGTACAGTATGACTTAGTAAAGGACTGACTAGATAGAATTCCACTGTGAACAATGCTCTACAGTATGACTGTTAGAAAAGGACTGGCTAGATAGAATTCCACTGTGAAAACTGATCTACAGTATGACTGTTAGTAGAGGACTGACTAGATATAATTCCACTGTGAACAATGCTCTACAGTATGACTGTTAGTAGAGGACTGACTAGATATAATTCCACTGTGAACACTGATCTACAGTATGACTGTTAGTAGAGGACTGACTAGATAGAATTCCACCTAAACACTATCTAGTCAATCCTCTACTAAGTCATACTGTAGATCTACAGTATGACTTAGTAAAGGACTGACTAGATAGAATTCCACTGTGAAAACTGTTCTACAGTATGACTTAGTAAAGGACTGACTAGATAGAATTCCACTGTGAAAACTGATCTACAGTATGACTTAGTAAAGGACTGACTAGATAGAATTCCACTGTGAAAACTGATCTACAGTATGACTTAGTAAAGGACTGACTAGATAGAATTCCACTGTGAAAACTGATCTACAGTATGACTTAGTAAAGGACTGACTAGATAGAATTCCACTGTGAACACTGATCTACAGTATGACTTAGTAAAGGACTGACTAGATAGAATTCCACTGTGAACACTGATCTACAGTATGACTTAGTAAAGGACTGACTAGATAGAATTCCACTGTGAACACTGATCTACAGTATGACTGTTAGTAGAGGACTGACTAGATAGAATTCCACTGTGAAAACTGATCTACAGTATGACTTAGTAAAGGACTGACTAGATAGAATTCCACTGTGAACAATGCTCTACAGTATGACTTAGTAAAGGACTGACTAGATAGAATTCCACTGCGAAAACTGATCTACAGTATGACTTAGTAAAGGACTGACTAGATAGAATTCCACTGTGAACAATGCTCTACAGTATAACTGTTAGTAGAGGACTGACTAGATAGAATTCCACTGTGAACACTGATCTACAGTATGACTGTTAGTAGAGGACTGACTAGATAGAATTCCACTGTGAACACTGATGTACAGTATGACTTAGTAAAGGACTGACTAGATAGAATTCCAATGTGAACACTGATCTACAGTATGACTTAGTAAAGGACTGACTAGATAGAATTCCACTGTGAACACTGATCTACAGTATGACTTAGTAAAGGACTGACTAGATAGAATTCCACTGTGA
The DNA here is from genome assembly GCF_045791955.1 of Oncorhynchus clarkii lewisi. Taxonomy (NCBI): domain Eukaryota; kingdom Metazoa; phylum Chordata; class Actinopteri; order Salmoniformes; family Salmonidae; genus Oncorhynchus; species Oncorhynchus clarkii. Next base: position 55,925,786 of record NC_092159.1, on the reverse strand, counting down.
ACACTGATCTACAGTATGACTGTTAGTAGAGGACTGACTAGATAGAATTCCACTGTGAAAACTGATCTACAGTATGACTTAGTAAAGGACTGACTAGATAGAATTCCACTGTGAACAATGCTCTACAGTATAACTGTTAGTAGAGGACTGATTAGATATAATTCCACTGTGAACAATGCTCTACAGTATAACTGTTAGTAGAGGACTGATTAGATATAATTCCACTGTGAACACTGATCTACAGTATGACTGTTAGTAGAGGACTGACTAGATAGAATTCCACTGTGAACACTGATGTACAGTATGACTTAGTAAAGGACTGACTAGATAGAATTCCAATGTGAACACTGATCTACAGTATGACTTAGTAAAGGACTGACTAGATAGAATTCCACTGTGAACACTGATCTACAGTATGACTTAGTAAAGGACTGACTAGATAGAATTCCACTGTGAACACTGATCTACAGTATGACTGTTAGTAGAGGACTGACTAGATAGAATTCCACTGTGAAAACTGATCTACAGTATGACTTAGTAAAGGACTGACTAGATAGAATTCCACTGTGAACAATGCTCTACAGTATGACTGTTAGTAGAGGACTGACTAGATAGAATTCCACTGTGAAAACTGATCTACAGTATGACTGTTAGTAGAGGACTGATTAGATATAATTCCACTGTGAACACTGATCTACAGTATGACTGTTAGTAGAGGACTGACTAGATAGAATTCCACTGTGAAAACTGGCAATATTTAAATGGATGTGAACTCAGTGTCATTCTTACCTGTTGAATGTCCATCTTCTCAATTCCATCGATGTTCCATCGACTCATGTTAGCAGGTTAGCATGTCTCTAGGCACACAGTCATGTTAGCAGGTTAGCATGTCTCTAGGCACACCATTAGTGAATCAGTGAGCACACCCATCTCTGAGGAATTTGCCATTGTATAGATTTTACATTGACGACCATTAAAATGCTCTAGTTTTGTTTGCATCTGTCTCTTTTACTATATCCATGTGTAAATGCTGTTGACGCCAGGGGAAGGAGAAGGGGGGTCAATAGTTCCTGTAGTTTCTCTGGAACATTCCTCTGATTTCCTCCAAGGTTTTATTCTGTGTGTTTTATGCTGTAATCCCTGTGTTAACATGCCTGGTCATGTGTCTCTGTTTAACCCCGTCCCTTTCTAACTGCCTGTCTGTATGCCCGACTGTCTACCTGACTGACTGCCTGCCTGTCTAACTGATGCCATGACTGCCTGCTTTCCCAGCCTGTCTGCCTGCCTGCATATCTGACTGCATGACTGTCTGCCTAACTAACTGGGGCAGTAGGTAGCCTAGTGGTTAGAGTGTTGGCCCAGTAACCGAAAGGTTGCTGGATTGAATCCCCGAGCTGACAAGGTAAAAATATGTCGCTCTGCCCCTGAACAAGGCAGTTAACCCACTGTTCCCCGGTAGGCTGTCATTGTAAATAAGAATTTGTTTTTAACTGACTTGCCTAGTTAAATCAAGGTAAAAACTGCCTGCCTGGCTCCCTGGCTGTGTTGTTGCAGGGCCCTCTGTGCCCAGCCCCATCATGACTCTGCCTTGACATGGCTCCTGTTCTAGATATCTATTTAGTGAACTACGACTCACACACTATTGATCTAACACATACTGGGGTGGTAGGGTAGCCTAGTGGTTAGAGCATTGGACTAGTAACCTAGAAGGTTTCAAGTTCAAACCCCTGAGCTGACAAGGTACAAATCTGTCATTCTGCCCCTGAACAGGCAGTTAACCCACAGGCCGCCATTGAAAATAAGAATTTGTTCTTATACTGCCTAGTTAAATAAAGATAAATAAATAAATACTGCCTTTGACTTCACAAAGTTTTGTCAGGCCAAGGTCTCTTCAGGAGTGAAACATTGGGAACTAATAGGAACTAAAGGTTTGTGTTGGATCAAATTAGTGTGTAGGCCTTACTTCACTGTTCCACTATGTTTTGCCCCAATCAATGAAAAGTTTGGCTACTTCGTTTTTTATCCCGTTTATATTCACAAGACCTTTAATAGGACCGGCCCTTTGGAAAACGTCCCCAGAATGTCACATTCTTCCATCTTTAAAAGTGTCCCACGTGACAAAGCTTCTGTTTCAGTGCATCACAAGGTTGGCATTTCATGGAGACTGAAACAAGATTTTCCATTCTACCATTTCACAACTATTCGATGTGCTCATATTATAAGGATATCGGGTTACTGCAAGCCTTGGAAATGAGACATACAGGTCTCTTTAAAAGACCAGTGGTTTCTGGACGAAAGCAGCTCTCTACCATTGATAAGTCAGGCCTGGCCACGCCCCGCCCCAAACAGAGGTTGTCTCCGTTTCAGAGTTTCGCCGGACCAGACCGGTTTCCTCGGCAACAAATGCACTGTTTCCAAGTGACACAAAGCCTTGAGTTAAGAGCCTCCTTTAAACTGTATAAGCTCTGAGAGTTGAGGGCTGGAAAACAGAAAATAACAGGACGACGGGGAGAGAAACTCAATTCTATCCATATTGCTTCCCAGAGTTTCACGAGATGACATGGTTAAACCATTCAGTCTTTCGCTCCTTTTTAAAACACCTTTAAGATTTTTCGTGCTGGCATAGGGTACTGCTCTTAGGTGCATGCCAGTCTGCTTTTTCCACTCAGTAAATAGCTTTCTAAAATTGTATTTTTCTTACTTCTGTAGACAAATGAGTTGACATAAAGAATAGGCCTTTAAAGCTAGCACTGTTGGTAGATAGGCCAATGGGTGAGGTAATGGGGGGAGCAGGGGGTAAGGAGATGAGGGTGAGGGGATGGGGGGTGAGGCGACGTGTTCCCATTTTGAATAATTTCATATGTCTGAAGGTAGAAACTCTGCCTTCTCGGCGTGCCCGGGGGGAGCAAATCAAGTGCACTATAGGCCTACCGCTGGCCAATCAAATGGCTCAGATTACCATGTCTACAGTAGGCTAACGTAGCAGGTGTAAAAGAAAACTACAGCAAAGTTGATACTGTGAGATTTCTTAACTTTTAAAACCACGACTAGAGAGAGACTGTCAACAAATACAGCAAAGTGAGTGAGTTCATGTTTAAGTTTTTACTCAGCACTGTCAACACTTTGTATTTAATACTTTCAGAAATGCGCGTTCTCTGTACTTCCACTAACGCTACAACCAGCACTGCAGCTGTAATGAAGGAGTAGGAAAGTGTATCGGCATGCTTGTGTTATTATTAGCAGCTTGGTAATATTTCACATTCTCTGGTCATTGGAGTAAGAACATGAATTGATGGATGAGGCAGAAATAATGCGGTACGACTCGAGTTTCGCCGAAGACGGTGTCCCCTTTTGGTCAGTGTCCGTGGAGGAAAGGGAGAGCGGAGAGATGTTGAGAGTTGGACCCTCAGTCTGCTGCTCTCTCCATCCGCTGAGACTGACCATCAGATGCAGGCACCATCAGCCCAGTAAAATAATAACAGATAATGAACGTATGCTCACTCAGCTGTGCCTGACAAGTAGTATTACAACGGATCTATTACCTGTGTGATCATATAGCCTACCTCAAATGTTGAAATACCAGTTTTTTTAAATGATCTGAGAAGAACCAGAATGCGTTGGCAGGTCAATTCAAGCAAAGCCAATACGTGGTGATAATGTATTGGGCCTATAGCCTACTGCACAAACCTCATTACTACAGTACTGTTTTGAATAGGTTAGTGTTGCATAGGCTTTCCTCTTATAAAGTCATGTGAAAAATCTGAACGGTAGATCTCGACTTGCATTTTGACTCAGAAACTGACCTAGACTCAAAAAAGGTTGGTGACCACTGCCCGACATGGTGCACTACCCTATGTACCCTCTTGACAAAAGTAGTTGACTATAAAGGGAATAGGGTGCCAGCATAGAGAATGATAGAGGCCTCTAGTGGCCAAAAAGCTGTATTAGCAGGGGTAGTGCCATTGAGGGCTTACACCATTTTAATGTAGTCAACTGGGTAGGACTTCATTGGCTGATCTCTCCTGGTGATGCTGTTGGAGTCATGTCCAACCGGGTCATCAGGAGGGATCAGCCAATCGTGAAGAAGAAAATGGAAAACTTAAAAATGTGCTCACAGATGCCATAATTGGGATGCTTTCTGTATCGTTCTCTATGGGTGCCATTTGGGATCCACACAGGATGTTCAAGGGATTGGATCTCTACATTCCTCTCCCCAGAATTGGAACCAGAGGATGATTTCAATGGTTTGATATATTTCTGGTGGTCCATTAGTTCAAAATAAAGCTCTGATTCAAAGGGATGTGTAAACCACTGAACGAGTATCAGAGTCCTGCAGCCCGAACTCTTTTCCAGATGTGTGGTTGTCAGCTGATTTGCTGTGCTTTCACTTTCATGTAACTTTCCCAAATAAAGCTGCTTTGAAACCCCAAGAGCAACAACAGTAAAGAGCAACAGTTATACCCTCGTTCCAACCACACAACAACAAACTGAAACACCTTTACAAACATGAACCTCTCACCCTCGTTCCAACCACACAACAACAAACGTAAACAACTTTACAAATACAAACCTCTCACCCTCGTTCCAACCACACAATAACAAACTGAAACACATTTACAAACATGAACCTCTCTACCGGTTTACAGCCAACACACACACACACACACATCAGTACATAAGACACAAACAGGGACAAAAGGGGAGAAACCCATAATCCACAAACACATGCACCTGAAAGCACGCACACACAACTCGGGGACACTGGTTCAAATTGTGCCAGAGTCCCGTTAAACCAGTCATGTGAAACAACCCACTATTTTCAGCAAATCAGATTAAATCTCTTAGCTGAGGCGCACACACACTTACAGCTCTGGGTTTGGGTGCACGCACGCACGCACGCACACACACACACAAATCAGATTTTGCCCCACAAACTCTGGCTCCCTGTAGTCGTATGCTAACAACTCCAAATCAGTTGTTCCCATTACAAGCCTGCAAAGACCTAAGGGTAAAATAGGCATTCCAACCCTTTCTATTGAAGGTAATCTACATGTAGTTCTGATTATCAGTCTAAGAGGAATCGCTGACTAACTGATTGGGTTTGATTTGGGTTTGATACACAAGATGGAAACTACAGAGTGATATGATGCAGGGTTTATTATATTCTGTACTGTAGCCAGATGTGCTCATTTCCTATCCTCAATCATATAATCATAACCAACCAACCAGCATCCAGTATTCCCCAACCACTGCCTGACTAATCTTGGTTCAGATTCAGTTGAAAATAAAACAATACCTAGGCCTGTATTCATACAACTTCTCAGTCCTGATCCCAGACCAGCACTACTCCGAGACACCTGATGTATATAGGCCCTGATTTCACATTCAAAGACAACGTTGAGGTACCATGGGGAACATGTTGATTAGCTACCACTCAGCAGACAGACAACGTTGAGGTACCATGGGGAATGTGGGGAACATGTTGATTAGCTACCACTCAGCAGACAGACAACATTGAGGTACCATGGGAAACATGTTGATTAGCTACCACTCAGCAGACAGACAACATTGAGGTACCATGGGGAACATGTTGATTAGCTACCACTCAGCAGACAGACAACGTTGAGGTACCATGGGGAATGTGGGGAACATGTTGATTAGCTACCACTCAGCAGACAGACAACGTTGAGGTACCATGGGAAACATGTTGATTAGCTACCACTCAGCAGACAGACAACGTTGAGGTACCATGGAGAATGTGGGAAACATTTTGATTAGCTACCATTCAGCAGACAGACAACGTCGAGGTACCATGGGGAACATGTTGATTAGCTACCACTCAGCAGACAGACAACGTTGAGGTACCATGGGGAACATGTTGATTAGCTACCACTCAGCAGACAGACAACGTTGAGGTACCATGGGGAACATGTTGATTAGCTACCACTCAGCAGACAGACAACGTTGAGGTACCATGGGGAATGTAGGAAAGCTCCACGGGCAGAATAAGCAACATGTGGAAACATGTTTATAGTGTGTTTGGCAGGTATAGGAAATTAGCAAATGATGGATTCAAGTGCTGATCTAGTTCCCAAACACTGATATGGTGTAGCAGAAAACATTGATGTATTCTTTCTCTCAACGTCCAACTACCCAGTCCAAACTGAACTTCATTGGCCGGTTTCCTCGACACAGATGAAGTCTAGTCCTGGACCATCAACCAGATTTCATTCTCCATTAAGCTTGTATTTTAGTTTAGGACTAGGCATAATGCATCCTGGAAACTGCCCCTTAAATATTTTGTCAGTCCAGGACCCAGCTTAATCCTTGTCTTTGAAATCAACCCCAAATGATTTAAGATAGATTCCCATTAAACTGCCGTTCTCCATCACCATACTGTAATCTCAAAGTCGTAGAACACTCAGCGGATTAACATTAGTGTCTGCTGACAGACTGTCACCATAGCCTGCATGTTAAATTCAGTTAAATAGAGTAGCAGGGTTTGGTTGAAGATTAGATTAACAGAAGCAGTGAAGAAGCTCAGTGATAAATATCAAGGCATATTGGAGGCATATGGAACCCTTCTCTCCCCTTTCAGCGTTTCCAGTAGGGACGAAACAACAGACGGACCAGGCTGCCTGGCAATGGAGGTATATGGGTCGTGTCCCAAACGGCACAGTATTCCCGATATAGTGGACTACCAGGGTCCCCAGGGCTCTGGTTAAAAGCAGTGCACTATGAAGGTAATAAGGTGATGTTTGGGATGGAGCCGTGGACTGGGCTGTTTTAATCAAACACAGATGTTTGGAGAAGATACAAGTCTCCTTCGCCTGCAGCCTCAACATGAGACTCCATGCTGCTAATCAGGAGGCTAGGCACCGTCATAAAGGTCCTCCAACTAAATCAGCAAGGTCCCCTTGGCCCCACTACCACCCATCATAGATAGGCCTAGATAACATCAGGCCAAACTATCTGATGGAGCGTTTACAGGTTTACTATTCATTATCTACAGTAGTAATTGAAACTAGAGGCATGTGCAGGCGTAGTGTACATATGGATATGAACTATAATGCCTCTCATTCAGAGATGAAATGTACTAGACAGACAATGGCAGGTCATTGTGAAAAAAGCATTCAATTACACTTACATTTTAGCACACGCTCTTATCCAGAGCATTTTACAGGCACAATTAGGGCTAAGTGCCTTGCTCAAGGGCACACCGGCAGATTGTTCACCTTGTCGGCTCGGGATTCTTACCAGCGAACTTTCGGTTACAGGCCCAACTGGCTCTTAACCGCTAGGTTACCTGCCGCCCACCTATATCCGCTAATATCCTCTATCCTCAATGACCTCACACAAGCACGGCTTTCCAGGCAAGAAAGAGACCTGTTTGACATCTTCCTTTTTTTGTGTGTGGAAACGTAACCAAAACAGAACCTCAGTCCTTTAAGCAGCCACTGTGGGATAACTGTGTCTGCTTCTGAGTGTGGTACAGTGTCAACATGTGAAGGTCAGAGCAGGGGCGTGTAGAGGTGCAGGTGGCCCCGAGGGGCTGTCTGCCTCTGTTCTCCTGGGAGGGAGTGTGGAGGGTTCTGTCAGCCCCTCTGGAGAGTTCACAGACTGGGTCTCCCTCACTCAACAGGGACCTGACTTTTCATCTGAGATCTTCATGTGTGTGTGTGTGTGTGTGTGTGTGTGTGTGTGTGTGTGTGTGTGTGTGTGTGTGTGTGTGTGTGTGTGTGTGTGTGTGTGTGTGTGGTGGGGGGGTCTGGATCCCAGTTTGGGTTGCAGAGAGAGCTCAGATAAGAGCTGAGCCAATGACATGCCTGGATAAAGAGGAGGAAGAGGAGGAGTATAGGATAGGCTGGGGAAGGGAAGGGAACCAGACCTCAGAGAACAGTTGAACCCCTGACAGGGACGGGACATCAGACGTCCTCAGTCATCCCCCAGATCCCCTAGCTGCCAGACCTAGTCAGGACAGTGAGTCAGAGAGCCAGAGTCAAGGCCTGCCTGGTGCCTCAACTCCCTGCTCTACCACCTCTAACACACAGTGACATCTCACCATACACTACAGATCTCATGTAATCACTAGGGCTGTCAAACAATAGGAACATTTCAGAAAGTTTTTTTTTTTTTAAACAAAAAGCATTACAGTAATATTGACGTCTTGATTTTGTACAAAGTAACAGTTAGCAAAATCAGGTACATAGATAAAGCACACTTTCTTTAACCTCAATGTCAACTTGTTTGGACATTGCATTGTTGTTTGTAGACGTATAGATGATGTATGTGGGATGTTTCCAGTGTATTATGAACGCTTTCAGACAATGCATTTAATCACAATAAAAACGATATATAGTGCACTAAAATGACAAGTCAACTGGAGTTAACTGAATAACTAAACTAATGTAGTGCACTAAAATGACAAGTCGACTGGAGTTAACTGAATAACTAAACTAATGTAGCGCACTAAAATGACAAGTCAACTGGAGTTAACTGAATAACTGACAGCCCCAGTAATAACTTATGGGTTAGTCCATGTGATGATAATAACAAGATTTTATGAATTATCTTTCAGATAAATATGATTTAAACTTCCATTTTTTCAAACAAGATAAATAGATGATATTTTTGACACAACAGAGTTAGGCTCAGTCATCAGTGGACATTCCTCAGCAGCACAGCAGTGAAGAAATTATCGATCTTCATCCAGAGGGCATTTCCTAGACAAAGGGCTGGCACATCGCTTACTGGCTCCTGTTTCACACCACATCTACTGCCCAGCCCCAGAAAACCATCATGTAACCACAGTATCACCTCAGAATACGAGAGAGAGAGAAATTCAGAGTCTGGGAGTGAGATGATGGAAGGAAACATCTCCTTCGTTTTCAGGGTTGACACCAGAGAGATTTGGGAAATATCCGAAATAGAGGATTATCTTGTGTTTGGAGATAGTTTTTACAAGCCCTTCGTCTTCACCTGAATCCTCCCACACTAGGGCCAAGACCTGCAATTATCAATGGCAAAACTCTGACCCATAAGTCAATGAGGTGTGGAAAGAGACAGACAGGACGATAATAGCGTTGAGGCCTTTAATAAAACAGACCAATTACACCATGCTGGCCTACTTTCACTTTGTAGCTGGATAATGTGGAAAGAAAACATTCTTGTTGTGCGTAAAGTTTTACAAGGTGAGAAGCTTTGTGAATATTCCAGGGAGTAGGAATTCACCATATCTCCTTGACTTTCTCGGATCATTCAAGAATAATCTTGACGACCCGATTGTACCCAACGTCACCAACGACGTCCTCTAGTCTCCTTGTGTCTCAGAAAGGTCACGGCAGTGAGACTGACGGAGACCTTCAGGTCAAAACATTGTTCTCTGAGAAACTGGCAGCATTCGACAGTACATGTTTATCCATCTTCCTTTCAGGACTTTATTAATGCAGCTCAGTCCTTCAGCTGTTCTAGTCTGTTAATGTATGATGCCGTGTTTCGTGTTCTGTGTGGACCCCAGGAAGAGTAGCTCCTGCAGTAGCAACAGCTAATGGGGATCCTTTTAAAATAACCAAATAAGAAACTTTCTACTCTTCACTGTTTCTGGATAGACTAGTTGTGAACTAATGGCGGTGCACCTCCAACCTCCCAGGTCTCAGAGTTGGTCACAGGAGCTGTTGTCATAGAACAGGTTAGGTAGTATGGTTTGTGTAGTGATATCTGAGTGTTAGAGCAGGAGGTAGACAGCGTTGTCTCTCAGGGTGGGCTCGGGTGCGCTATACCCTACAGAGAACACATGTTTCCCATTGTGGTTTAAAGGGAAGGAGGATTACAACCAGGAGCAGGAGCAAGGCGGAGCCTCATCCACCCCATGGTGTGGTCAGAGTGCTCTCAAATTAGGTCCATACACAATAATGCTGATACAGCCAATGTGGAGGGTAAGGGACATGTATCACTAATATGTCAAATAAAGTGACATGTAACTTCAATGGTTGCATGTTGCTGTGATCAGTGTTCTCATTCAGGTCTAAGGAATAGTGCTGATACAAGATAGAGGGTTAGTGACATATACTGTAGCTAATATGTCAACTTGGGTGACAAATTGGTTAAATGTCACAATTTCAATGTATTATAATGAGACCATGTAACAAAGGGACTGGTGTTTAGGGAACACAGGCTGGTCAGATGCATCAGAGGGGGGTGGAGAGGGGCCTGTGAAGCCCAGTCTGGAAGCACCAATCAGGTCAACGGAGGCAGGCGTGTCCCCTTGCTGACAGCCCAGGACTGCCAAGCTCTGGGGTTGCAGACACTCACACAAACACTGGCTGGGTAAGGGATATGAAAAGGTGTTGAAACGGAGCGGATTTGGGTTTTCAGAGGCCTTCCTGACATCGCCTACTGGGAACAAGAATCACCTTCAAAACTCTCATCTAATAAAAGACAGAAACAAATAAAGATTGATTTACACATAAATAATATTTTGCCTTTTTAATTAGGAAAGATGTTAAAGTTTGTGAATTGGGGTTAAAAGTTTACTGTTTTTGATAAGAAGAAAGCGTGTGAGAGAGAGAGAGAGAGAGAGAGAGAGAGAGAGAGGGAGAGAGAGAGAGACCTGGGCGCTGACAGTAAATCTCTGTAAGACAAATAAAATGGTGTTCCAAAAAAGGTCCAGTCGCAAGGACCACGATACAAATTGAATCGAGACACCGTTGCCCTAGAGCACAGAAAATACAATACATACCTCGGCCTAAACATCAGCTCTAAGGTTAACCTCCACGAAGCTGTGAACGAGTTGAGAGACAAGGCAAGAAGGGCCTTCTATGCCATCAAAAGGAACATAAAATACGATATACCAATCAGGATCTGGCCAAAAATACTTGAATCAGTTAAATAACCCAGCAGAATTAGGCCGATACCCACTAATTATCAAAATCCAGAAAAGAGTCGTTACATAGTACAACCACCTAAAAGGAAGCGATTCCCAAACCTTCCATAACAAAGCCATCACCTACAGAGAGACCAACCTGGAGAAGAGTCCCCTAAGCAAGCTGGTCCTGGGACCAAACACAAACACAAACAGACCCCACAAAGCAACACAATTAGACCCAATCAAATCATGAGAAAACAAAAAGATTGACACATTGGAAAGAATCAACAAAAAAACTGAGCAAACTAGAATGATATTTGGCTCTGAACAGAGAGTACACAGTGGCAGAATACCTGACCACTGTGACTGACCCAAACTTAAGGAAACTTTGACTATGTACAGACTAAGTGAGCATAGCCTTGCTATTGAGAAAGGCCGCCGTAGGCAGAAATGGCTCTCAAGAGAAGACAGGCTATGTGCACACTGCCCACAAAATTTTGTGGAAACTGAGGTGCACTTCCTAACCTCCTGCCAAATGTATGACCATATTAGAGACACATATTTTCCCCATATTACACAGATCCACAAAGAATTTGAAAACAAATCCAATTTTGATAAACTCCCATATCTATTGGGTGAAATACCACAGTGTGACATCACAGCAGCAAGATTTGTGACCTGTTGCCACAAGAAAAGGGCAACCAGTGAAGAACACACACCATTGTAAATACAACCCATGTTTATGTTTATTTATTTTCCCTTTGCACATCGTTAGAACACTATATGTACATAATATGACATTTGTAATGTCTTTTTTCTTTTGGAACTACTGTGAGTGTAATGTTTACTGTTCATTTGTATTGTTTATTTCACTTCTGCTTATTATCTACTTCACTTGCTTTGACAATGTTATAATATGTTTCCCATGCCAATACAACCCCTTATATTGAATTGAATTGAGAATGAGAGAGAGGGCGAGAGAGACAGAAAGAGAGACAGAGAGACAGAGAAATAGAGACAGAGAGAGAGTGAAATGGAGACAGAGAGACAGAGAAAGAGAGACAGAGAGAGAGTGAAAGAGAGACAGAGAGAGAGTGAAAGAGAGACAGAGAGACAGAGAAAGAGAGACAGAGAGACAGAGAAAGAGAGACAGAGAGAGAGTGAAAGAGAGACAGAGAGACAGAGAAAGAGAGACAGAGAGAGAGTGAAAGAGAGACAGAGAGAGAGTGAAAGAGAGACAGAGAGACAGAGAAAGAGAGACAGAGAGACAGAGAAAGAGAGACAGAGAGACAGAGAAAGAGAGACAGAGAGAGAGTGAAAGAGAGACAGAGAGACAGAGAAAGAGAGACAGAGAGAGAGTGAAAGAGAGACAGAGAGAGAGTGAAAGAGAGACAGAGAGAGAGTGAAAGAGACAGAGAGACAGAGAAAGAGAGACAGAGAGACAGAGAAAGAGAGAGCGTGAAATAGAGACAGAGACAGAAACAGAGACAGAGAGACAGAGAAATAGAGACAGACAGAAACAGAGACAGAGAGACAGAGAAATAGAGACAGCGTGAAATAGAGACAGAGAGACAGAGAAAGAGAGACAGAGAGACAGAGAGACAGAGAAAGAGAGACAGAGAGACAGAGACAGCGTGAAATAGAGACAGAGAGACAGAGAAATAGAGACAGAGAGAGAGTGAAAGAGAGACAGAGAGAGAGTGAAAGAGAGACAGAGACAGAGAAAGAGAGACAGAGAGAGAGTGAAAGAGAGACAGAGAAAGAGCGACAGAGAGACAGAGAGACAGAGAAATAGAGACAGCGTGAAATAGAGACAGAGACAGAGAAAGAGAGACAGAGAGAGAGTGAAAGAGAGACAGAGAGACAGAGAGAGAGTGAAAGAGAGACAGCGTGAAATAGAGACAGAGACAGAGAGACAGAGAAATAGAGACAGAGACAGAGAGACAGAGAAATAGAGACAGAGACAGAGAAAGAGAGACAGAGAGAGAGTGAAAGAGAGACAGAGACAGAGAGACAGAGAGAGAGTGAAAGAGAGACAGCGTGAAATAGAGACAGAGACAGAAACAGAGAGAGAGAAGTTAAGAAGTATGGCACCAAAAAGAGAAACGGGGTCACAGACAGGGGACAGGGTTTAACCCCCCAGAGATGCAGGGGCAACGGGGTTACCCCATTCAGGTACCACAGGGGACAGTTGAACCAGGAGACTGTGACTTTTTCTATCCAATTAAAAGGCTTGGTGCGGTGCAGACAAGAGGATACTAGCAGGACACTAAGCAGGACATGCATGGTGGAGCACATCTTCACTCACTGAGGCCAACACCAATTAATCATGACCCCATATGAAGCTTCAGCTGCTATTCAGAGGGACGGCTACTATGTTTGGTAAGTCAAACACACACACACATACGCACACATACATGGTGGGACAGAGACACACACACACACGGTGACAGACACATGCACGCATGCACACACACACGCACACACAGACACACTTGATGTGCACACACACACGGACCATGTGGACTGGAGGTTGAACAGGCAGTATTCCATTGTCACACCTGGACCAAGCATCTGATCCATTCTTTCACAGAATTATTGAGGGTGTGTCGTGTTGTTGTTGAACTTGGAGTAAGATTGTTCCCTCTATATATGTAAATCATGCCCAAATATCCCACAACTCTATGGTGAGAAGGGATTTGCTGATTGCATGGTGTCAACTATTCCAAAAAGCCACAAGAGGTCCTCTGCGACCCTGTGACCCTATAGCTCACACACATAAACAGATAAACATAAACAGATATAATTATACAGTATCTGTCACTTTTTTATTGTGTGTGTGTGTTTCTGGGGTGTAGATTTTTCTCAACAGAGAAAATAGCAGTGTGTTCAGGATCAATTCCAATGATGAAATCCAAAAGGTCAAGCTAAATAATCTTAGCAGTAAACAACATCCCTTTCCATTCCCAAACATAAACTCTAGGTCATTCCTTTCACTAAACTGATCTTAGATCAGTTTTGCATTTTCCCCACTAATGGCGAAGGATTGGAGGAGTCACTTCTGGGAGAAGTTTTGCACTGTAGCTAATGCTAACCCTTTTCATAACCTGCTGTGTAAGTTCTCCTAACCTGCTACAAAACATCACTTCTGACATTAGTGGCATCTCTTCTAGTCAAAACCTCTGATCCTGGATGTCAACAAAGTTCATTTGAACCACGACAAAGTCTAAACAGAATCCTTGGGACGTCCCAACTCTGATGTCACCCCATTGAAGTTGACATTTAAAATGGTTAAAGTGAGGGTTAAGGTTAGGTAAGGGTTATGGTTAAGGTTAGGGTTAAGGTTAGGTAAGGGTTATGGTTAGGGTTATGGTTAGGGTAGGGACGTCCCAAGGATCCCGGATAGCACTAATTGTTGAACCGCTCATCATCACTTCCTCAGGGCCGGTTTACCAAACGAGGACACTTCCCCCTGGGCCCCCAACCTCCAGGGAGCCCCCAACCCCAGATAGCATATGATAGCAACATGTGTAGAATAGCAGGTAAATTAGCTTTAAAATTGCAACATTTTATCTCATGCATAACGACAAAATGTGAACAAAAGCATGAGATGAGCTATAAAACATCATATTTTTCTCTGCCCTGTGTCAAAAAGTGTACATTTGCAGGAAATATGGGTTGAAACTAAAACATTTTCTCTTAGCCTCATGACAAAATGTGTATGATAGCATTACATTAACTGCACATTTCTCTCTCTGCACCATGTGTTGAAACGCAGTCTGTTCGCTGATTCCAATACAAAAAAGGTCTGTGTCCCAAGGCCCCAAATGAGATAGTCCGGTCCTGCACTTCCTGTCCCCCTTTTATGACATCACACATTTCAGTTCGTCGTGACGCCACACTGACAGACCAGCGTCTTTGATTAAGCGGATCCTACAGGGCTTCCAGTCCCAGGATGTTCTGAAAACCACACTTCCGTGATGGCTCAGTGATTAAACCCAAAAACACCTTCAACCACTCAGCCAGAGGAGAGGAGAAGAGGCAGAGGATTAAACAATATTCCTATCAATATCCATGGTAGTGCCATGCCTCTGTGATAGCATCTCTACATCCCAGGGGAACACACACACACACACACACACACCAGGCATCATGCCCAACTAAAATATTCCACTTCAATGTACAAACGTCTGGGACCAGTGGAAAAAGGTGGGATGACGAAAACAATCGTTAATCCCACCTGGAGGGATTAGGAATAGGGCAAAAATGACTCATAAACAAATGACTAACCCTCCATAACCCAGCCCTGTACCATGTGGCGGCCCTCCGGGCCACTGCCGGGTCTGGATCCAATGATCCAATGATCCAATCCCTCAATGTTTATCAGAGCCAGCAGCCACTGGTGAAACCTCCATGACAAACACTGGGAGGACAAACCTCAGAGCAGTGGAACAATCAAAGAGAAAACTATTTGCTTTGATTAAGACGAGAAGGTCTTGAAGACTCTTGATCCTCACTGAGACAGAGGCTGTGTCCTAAATTGCACCTTGTTCCCTATGTTGTGCACTACTTTTGACCAGAGCCCTATAGGCCCTGGTCAAAGGAAGTGGACTATATAGGAACAAGGATGCCATTTGGGAAAGTTCGATCCTAGATGACATCAACCAGGGATGATGCTATTTAGTCAGGATTATAATTATATTATAATAATATACTGTATTATACAAACTATTATACATAATATTCAAAATGCTATTATATATTATACAGTGCATTCGGAAAGTATTCAGACCCCTTGACCCCTTGAAATACCTTATTTACATAAATATTCAGACCCTTTGCTATGAGACTCGAAATTGAGCTCAGGTGCATCCTGTTTCCATTGATTACATCCTTGAGAAGTTTCTACAACTTGATTGGACTCCACCTTGGGTAATTTCAACTGATTGGACATGATTTGGAAAGGCACACACCTGTCTATATAAGGTCCCACAGTTGACAGTACATGTCAGAGCAAAATACAAGCCATGAGGTCGAAGGAATTGTCCGTAGAGCTCTAAGACAGGACTGTGTTGAAGCACAGATCTGGGGAAGGGTACTAAAAAATGAGAAACTCCCCAAATACAGGTGTGCCAAGCTTTTAGCATCGTACCCAAGAAGACTCGAGGTTGTAATTACTGCCAAAGATGCTTCGACAAATACATGATAGTATACATGATAGTATACATGATAGTATACATGATAGTATACATGTTAGTATACATATTAGTATACATGATAGTATACATGATAGTATACATGATAGTATACATGTTAGTATACATATTAGTATACATGATAGTATACATTATATTAAACATGATAGTATGCATGATAGTATACATGATAGGGTGATTATTCAGAGGACATCAGGCAGCATGTTTCACTGTGTCTTACTGGGGTAGTTATTCAGAGGACATTAGGCAGCATGCTTCACTGTCTTACTGGGGTAGTTATTCAGAGGACATCAGGCAGCATGTTTCACTGTGTCTTACTGGGGTAGTTATTCAAAGGACATCAGGCAGCATGTTTCACTGTCTTACTGGGGTAGTTATTCAGAGGACATCAGGCAGCATGTTTCACTGTGTCTTACTGGGGTAGTTATTCAGAGGACATCAGGCAGCATGTTTCACTGTGTCTTACAGGGGTAGTTATTCAGAGGACATCAGGCAGCATGTTTCACTGTCTTACTGGGGTAGTTATTCAGAGGACATCAGGCAGCATGCTTCACTGTGTCTTACTGGGGTAGTTATTCAGAGGACATCAGGCAGCATGTTTCACTGTCTTACTGGGGTAGTTATTCAGAGGACATCAGGCAGCATGCTTCACTGTGTCTCTGATGAGAGGCCTGCTGGGGCAGAGGTGAGTCATGAAGACACACACACACTTACTGTGCGGAGCTGGTCTCTGTGTGTGTGTGTGTATATTTCCATGCAACTACTGTAGATGAGCAAAGCCATCGCACCAAAACATCTCTCTTTCGCTCTAATCCACCCTTTCTCTCCTTCTCCACACTTCTGATCCAAGGTGGAAAAGCGCTGAGACAGCGACTCCTTCCCTCATTCCCCCTCCCTGTCCTTGTCTGTCTGTCCTGTCCCACAAAGCTTTACCTGCTGGGCCTAGGGACTACCCCGCTCCGCAGGGCCTTATCCACAGCCCATGTCTCAGCCCTCTTCCCTTGGTCACCACAAAAGCCTTCTGGAGGCCCGGTTCAGGCCTTTCAGAGCCAGTCTGAGACAAAATACTCCATTTAATCTCGACTTGGCATGACTCTGACTGCAGGGCGCTAAGGTCCTCCACAACACCCCTTACACTCCTCCTCCCTCTTCTCCTCCTCCTCCCCCTCCTCCTCCTCCTCTCTAATCCTAGCCTACATGACTGACTCGGACTGAAAGGCTCGCACGCCACAGGTGAGAGCTAAAAAAGTGCCGTATGCGATATTCAAAAGAGACCACCTGCTCATCAAGCTCCACTCCAGCGACAGCAACAAGAAAAAAACAACCAAAAAAACAGCACAACCTCCCTCTGTGATCGTAGCCAGACAAAAGAACAAATTGCATTTCTGCATTGCGGCTTCCATCGGTCAAGATGCACAGAGGGGGGGCCACTGGGGGCCAATGATGGGGCCACTCTGAGTCCATTTGTGTGTGAGCATGTTGTTATGAGGTCCATCAAATCCAAAGAGGGATGTGGATGAGCGTGATCCCTCTCTCTCTCTCTTTACCTCTCTCCTTTCATCTTCTGCTTTTTATTCGTCTCTCTCTATCCCTCCACTTGTGCCTGTTGTTTCTTTCTCCATCTAGATGGGGTGTTATTATTCCAAACAATACAAAAAGCATCATCTTTATGAATGCCGGAGCTCTTTGAGCCGCGACAGTGCATCCGAGGGTTTAAGGTCTGCAGCGTGAGAGCTGCATGCAATCTCCCTAGATAAAAGGACAGAGTCGGCCAGACAGGGCAAGCCTTCATCTTCATCCTCCTCACCCTCATTGCACAGAGAGGTAGCTTCAACAAAGACCAGTGGCTTTAATCTTGACACTTTCAGTCAGACGACATCATTTGAGGCAAGTCAGAGTGCCATCCAGAGTGCTGTCACAGGCCACTCTGACCAGGTTAGCAGAGAGTGGGCTTACTAATGTGGTAGTACATAAGTAAACAAACAGAGGGAAACGGTCACAAAGAAAGGTTTCTGAACAATAATGTAGTTGTTACCAGAAATGCTGTGAAAAGTGTACATGTTAAGGTTGAAACCATATGAAATGCCTTTAAGCTATGACTGCAAAGTCTTAGAATAGGCCTTAATGTCTTGCGTACAGGTTTTTCATAAAGGTGGCCCCAGAGGAATCGAACCCACCATCCTTGTCGTTGTAAACACCATGACCTACCAACTGAGTCACACATTGGTCCACCACATCAGTTATGAATATCACCTCATATTTCAGTGTGGTTCATTTAGTTATTGAATCATTGTTGTGTAGGTGGAGCTGTTTTGTGAGTGCAGCCAGGCAGGCAGAGTTGGTTTAGTAGCCGTGTCGATAGCTGAGGTGTGGGCAAGGCAGTACGGAAGGGACTGGGCCTTGGTGTGGGTCTACTAGCACCGCTCTTCTGGTGGTCACACTGCCACAGCCTGTGACCCGAGCACAGGCCTCCACCAGCCCCTGGGAGCCCGAGCCCAGTCCTCCACCAGCCCCAAGCCCCTGTGGGCCTGAGCCCAGGCCTCCACCGGCCCCAAGCCCCTGGGGGCCCGGGCCCGAGTCTAGTCCTCCATCAGCCCCAAGCCCCTGGGGGCCCGTGCCCGGACACTGATTTATGTGACAGAGGATTACCTTCAAGCCAGCCGTGAGGACCACCCACACACTGGCACATGACGACAGACACACATTCACAAAGATACACACACACACACATTACGCAATGTTTGAATATACAGTATGAGAAAGAGAGAGAGAGAGAAAGTGAGAGAGAGAGAGAGAGAGAAGGAAGGAGAGCTGAGAGAGAGCGAGACAAGAGAGAGGAAGACATGAGAAATAAAGAGAGAGAGAGAGAGAGAGAGAGAGAGAGAGAGAGAGAGAGAGAGAGAAGGAAGG
Organism: Oncorhynchus clarkii lewisi; assembly: GCF_045791955.1. Taxonomy (NCBI): domain Eukaryota; kingdom Metazoa; phylum Chordata; class Actinopteri; order Salmoniformes; family Salmonidae; genus Oncorhynchus; species Oncorhynchus clarkii. The sequence goes on along the minus strand of NC_092159.1, from coordinate 55,906,796 downwards.
AAGGAGAGCTGAGAGAGAGCGAGACAAGAGAGAGGAAGACATGAGAAATAAAGAGCGAGAGAGAGAGAGAAAAATAAGAAAAATCACATACTTTCTGGGGCACAGCCAGAAAACAACCTCAGGGAAACGGTCGGGTGAGAGCAACAAGGTGAATTAACGACAAATCGGACACGGTGCATTCCCTGAGCAAACAGTCAGCTCTTAAAGACTGACGGGTAGACAAACACTCACCTGCCCTCAGGTAATAACACACACACAATTACACACACAGACGCAAGTACAAGCACACACACGCACAGAAAGCCAATGACATGCACACACCTACACCACCTCACTCTCACAGTCCCACGTCAGAATTAGACGTTCATCCATGTTTGTCAAACATTAAATATCGAGGTTAGGCATTAATTAACTCCAAATGGTTAAGGTTTGGGATAGACTTAAAACAAAAACCTCAAAAACAACTTTATATTGCTGGATTTGAACTTGCAACCTTAGGAATCAGAGGCAGATGCATCTGCCCATCCACCATCCCTGTCCACAATGCCTGAGCAAAACCTACTTGAAGGTAACAGTGCACACTGTTGCCCCTAGTGGACAGTTACCACATCACCTCCCAATGTCCTCAGACATGGATGGACTTGGAATGCTGACCTATATCACAGGTGACCTGGCTGCATTCACACCTACAGTAGGCATGCACACAAGCCTGTCTGAACACAACACAGCCTCACCCCAGAACACAACAAAGTCATCAATCTCCTCTCGGGGAGCATGTGGTGTTTCTCCAAATTAGAAGTCTACCTGTAGTTTTCCTACTACACTGTTCGAAAAACTGGTTCCAAAGCATGACATCCATGACGCTCTGTGATGTGCTACTGTGTTAGGTGAAGCATGAAGATATGTATCGGTTAGGGCTGCACGATATGGGAAGAACGTTTAAGAGCTTGAGATTTGACTTTAATTTGTGATTTAGATCAAAACACTTGGGTCGCCAGGATAGTGAGTTTAATTCCCCAGAACGCCCATAAAACATGACTAAGTCGCTTTGGATACAAATGTCTACTAAATGTCATACACACTGAGTGTAGAAAACATTAAGGACACCTGCTTTTTCCATGACATAGACTGTGCCCAAACCATTGACTGGAACTGGGTCAGTGTTTCCCAGGGGAACCTAAATTGTTGTGACAGGGTAGGACAGGGTAGGAACCAAAAGATTGGTCAGTGTTTCCCAGGGGAACCTAAATTGTTGTGACAGGGTAGGACAGGGTAGGAACCAAAAGATTGGTCAGTGTTTCCCAGGGGAACCTAAATTGTTGTGACAGGGTAGGACAGGGTAGGAACCAAAAGATTGGTCAGTGTTTCCCAGGGGAACCTATTTACATTTGAATATATGTTACATTTAGACAACGATTTTAGAATATGGTTTTCCTATTCCTCTCTGATTCAAACTAAATGCTGACACGACCACCAGTTGCAGCCTGTATTAGAGCTTATAAGATTTGTCTGTTTGCAAGTAAGATTTGTCCCCCCTAGCTCCATGATCTTTGCTACCTGCATTTACCAGCTAGCGTTTTGCAACTATATGATACAGAACACGTGGATTAATATGAAGAAGCAAAGTTGAAAGCAGCATTGTTCTTGTTTGTTGGCTGCATGCATTGGCCTTTAGCTATAGCTAACAGAAGCATGCAGACTAACTGAGCACGCCTGCTTGAGTGACAGAGTGCAGGGCTTGGTGTGTGGGGGAAGCAGCGGCAAGAAGAGAGAGAGGGAGACTGGCGAGAGACCACAAACGGAGTAAATGATTTAAAAAAAGGACCATACACGTATCTGAGTAGAGTTTCCAGTTGGTTGCTGGTTGACAGTGAAACGTATGAGAGAGAAAAAATCCTGTGCCCCATCGCCATGGCGATGAGTCAACAGTGGGTGGGGATCACCGGGCTGACCCCGGGAGTCGTTAACGATTCATCCCCGTATCCGGCTCCCAAATGATTAGGCAAACAAGGAGCGCTTCAGAGTCAAAAGGCCCCAGGGCCCCGAGAGGGGCTGAGAGAGGAGCCATCACCCCGAGGGGTGACACGCTGAAAGGCACACACGGCCCCTGGGTGAGGGATGGAGGGGGGAGTGTGTGTGTGTGTGTGTGTGTGTGTGTGTGTGTGTGTGTGTGTGTGTGTGTGTGTGTGTGAGAGAGAGTAGTCTGGGAGCGAGAGGGGGTAATAGGAGGAGGAGTGAGGGTTCAGTCCAGTCACTCTATACAGTCAGTACAGTAGTCCTACAGCCCAGGCACAATATACAGTCAGTACAGTAGTCCTATAGCCCAGTCACAATATACAGTCAGTACAGTAGTCCTACAGCCCAGGCACAATATACAGTCAGTACAGTAGTTCTATAGCCCAGTCACACTATACAGTCAGTACAGTAGTCCTACAGACCAGTCACACTATACAGTCAGTACAGTAGTCCTACAGACCAGTCACACTATACAGTCAGTACAGTAGTCCTACAGACCAGTCACACTATACAGTCAGTACAGTAGTCCTACAGACCAGTCACACTATACAGTCAGTACAGTAGTCCTACAGACCAGTCACACTATACAGTCAGTACAGTAGTCCTACAGACCAGTCACACTATACAGTCAGTACAGTAGTCCTACAGACCAGTCACAATATACAGTCAGTACAGTAGCCCTACAGACCAGTCACACTATACAGTCAGTACAGTAGTCCTACAGACCAGGCACACTATACAGTCAGTACAGTAGTCCTACAGACCAGTCACACTATACAGTCAGTACAGTAGTCCTACAGACCAGTCACACTATACAGTCAGTACAGTAGTCCTAGAGACCAGTCACACTATACAGTCAGTACAGTAGTCCTACAGACCAGTCACAATATACAGTCAGTACAGTAGTCCTACAGACCAGTCACACTATACAGTCAGTACAGTAGTCCTACAGACCAGTCACACTATACAGTCAGTACAGTAGTCCTACAGACCAGTCACACTATACAGTCAGTACAGTAGTCCTACAGACCAGTCACACTATACAGTCAGTACAGTAGTCCTACAGACCAGTCACACTATACAGTCAGTACAGTAGTCCTACAGACCAGTCACACTATACAGTCAGTACAGTAGTCCTACAGACCAGTCACACTATACAGTCAGTACAGTAGTCCTACAGACCAGTCACACTATACAGTGAGTACAGTAGTCCTACAGACCAGTCACACTATACAGTCAGTACAGTAGTTCTATAGCCCAGTCACACTATACAGTCAGTACAGTAGTCCTACAGACCAGTCACACTATACAGTCAGTACAGTAGTCCTACAGACCAGTCACAATATACAGTCAGTACAGTAGTCCTACAGACCAGTCACACTATACAGTCAGTACAGTAATTCTATAGCCCAGTCACACTATACAGTCAGTACAGTAGTCCTACAGACCAGTCACACTATACAGTCAGTACAGTAGTCCTACAGACCAGTCACACTATACAGTCAGTACAGTAGTTATATAGCCCAGTCACACTATACAGTCAGTACAGTAGTCCTACAGACCAGTCACACTATACAGTCAGTACAGTAGTCCTACAGACCAGTCACACTATACAGTCAGTACAGTAGTCCTACAGACCAGTCACACTATACAGTCAGTACAGTAGTCCTACAGACCAGTCACACTATACAGTCAGTACAGTAGTCCTACAGACCAGTCACACTATACAGTCAGTACAGTAGTCCTACAGACCAGTCACACTATACAGTCAGTATAGTAGTCCTACAGACCAGTCACACTATACAGTAAGTACAGTAGTCCTACAGACCAGTCACACTATACAGTCAGTACAGTAGTTCTATAGCCCAGTCACACTATACAGTCAGTACAGTAGTCCTACAGACCAGTCACACTATACAGTCAGTACAGTAGTCCTACAGACCAGTCACAATATACAGTCAGTACAGTAGTCCTACAGACCAGTCACACTATACAGTCAGTACAGTAGTTCTATAGCCCAGTCACACTATACAGTCAGTACAGTAGTCCTACAGACCAGTCACACTATACAGTCAGTACAGTAGTCCTACAGACCAGTCACACTATACAGTCAGTACAGTAGTTCTATAGCCCAGTCACACTATACAGTCAGTAAAGTAGTCCTACAGACCAGTCACACTATACAGTCAGTACAGTAGTCCTACAGACCAGTCACACTATACAGTCAGTACAGTAGTCCTACAGACCAGTCACACTATACAGTCAGTACAGTAGTCCTACAGACCAGTCACACTATACAGTCAGTACAGTAGTCCTACAGACCAGTCACACTATACAGTCAGTACAGTAGTCCTACAGACCAGTCACACTATACAGTCAGTACAGTAGTCCTACAGACCAGTCACACTATACAGTCAGTACAGTAGTCCTACAGACCAGTCACACTATACAGTCAGTACAGTAGTCCTACAGACCAGTCACACTATACAGTCAGTACAGTAGTTCTATAGCCCAGTCACACTATACAGTCAGTACAGTAGTCCTACAGACCAGTCACACTATACAGTCAGTACAGTAGTCCTACAGACCAGTCACACTATACAGTCAGTACAGTAGTCCTACAGACCAGTCACACTATACAGTCAGTACAGTAGTCCTACAGACCAGTCACACTATACAGTCAGTACAGTAGTCCTACAGACCAGTCACACTATACAGTCAGTACAGTAGTTCTACAGACCAGTCACACTATACAGTCAGTACAGTAGTCCTACAGACCAGTCACACTATACAGTCAGTACAGTAGTCCTACAGACCAGTCACACTATACAGTCAGTACAGTAGTCCTACAGCCCAGTCACACTATACAGTCAGTACAGTAGTCCTACAGACCAGTCACACTATACATCCCACTGGGCACAGACGTCAATTGAACGTCCATTTTTTGATTTACATTTGTTTGCGTTGTCAACTAACGTGAATTGAACGTGAAATTATAAAAAAATGTCACCATGACTTTGGATTAGGTTAAAAGTTTATTGGAAAAAATATGAAATTCGCTTACATGAATGACTCTTTGCAAATCCAATTAACTTTCCACGTTGTTTCAACGTCATCACAATCAACATTTTTGAAGGAAGTGATGTGGAAACAACGTTGATTCAAGCCGTTTTTGCCCCGTGGGCGGATTGGTGGCTAAAACACCTCAATAGCCAAACGTTTAGTGCTTCAGTGCTGGCTGCTGCTCTGCTGTTAAAAGGTTGGCTTCAAATGCTGTCCTTGGTATTTTCAGAGAGATTGACAGCGTCTTTTAAACGCAGGTCAAGTACGTTGAGCGTTTACGAAAACTACACAAGGCGATCTTTGGCACGGCGACAACTATCACTGCCATAGCTTTGTTCACATCCAGGTCCTGTGGAATGCCTCGAAAATAATAAAACCCCCAAACTATCTGAGCAGTCGAGAGCTCTATCAATGATTTTAATAAAAAAGGCCCTTACTGGCAGGAAAACGATTGGTATTAAAACAAGTTAAATAGTTAATAGCATTTGGCGAACAATTATGCCTACAGCAAAGTATGAGTTGCGTCAGTAGTTAGGTTTTTATAAGCCTAAACCCCAGTAACACTATAATCCGTTGGCATCCGCCCCGTTCCTACCCTACAGATAGAAACACGTCAGAACATTAGGGTGAGCTGGTCAAAGAAGTGGCTCTGTGAGAAAATGCTCAACTGCAGAACAACACACCAACAACATCCATGACAGCTTGGGGTGAAAGGTGGCCGGGTCAGCCAAAGTGCAGCCGTAGTTGGTCTGGTTCCTACGCTACAGTGAGGGAGAAACTCCAGAAAGTAGAGCCACACATGGTCACATGGTCGGGTCGGAGGTTGTAAGGTATACACAGCTGAGCTCTACAGACCATAACTCTGACACTGGAACACCACAAGCAAACTGACACCGTTTGTAACCACTGGCAACATATATATACTCACCACAAGAAGCCCTGTGAATCCCCCACAAGTCGTCTCATTCTCGGTTCCAGGGATCTTGATTCCATCTGTAGGCAAAAACAAAATGTAAAAAAGAGGGAAAACGTCACATATTTGTCTGGTTTTACAGTAACACAGTGCCAATGGCCAACGCACCAACAGTATTGGGTACCAGCACTATACTGCATATGTGCTTAATTCTCCACATTGAAATGTATTCAGCTCGGGTCTTTCTGGCAGATTTGTGGTGAACTAAATAAGCTAAAGGGGATGGGGCTGGAATGGGATTGGAACCCACAACCCACAGGACCAGGGTCCAGAGCTACTACCATTTCACTAAAGAGCAGACCAGAACAGCTTGACAACCACGGGTGGATGACGGTGGAACTGTGCCTTCCACCAATATCACCTTCAGACCGGTGTTCAGAAGTCTGGGCTTGATGTGCAAATGGGACTATTCCACTGGTTCCATTGTCCAATCAAGCAGCGATAAGATTTCCAATGCTATCTGAAGGTCTGGTCACTACCGACACCAAAGTATCACAACCCACTGAAATGATGTTAACCCGTTTCATAGGTCTTGTGTCATTCAGGGACACAGAGTCAAAACACATTGTCAATAAGAAGCTTTGCTTCAGTCATAGTTATAAGGGTATATACTCCAAAAGGAACACAAACACACACAATCCACATTTCAAATCCCAACAAACATTTCACTGATTGACTGGCTGGTTCTCTGAACAGAACTGACTGGCTGGTTCTCTGAACAGGGCTGACTAGCTGGTTCTCTGAACAGGGCTGACTGGCTGGTGCTCTGAACAGGGCTGACTGGCTGGTGCTCTGAACAGGGCTGACTGGCTGGTTCTCTGAACAGGGATGACTGGCTGGTTCTCTGAACAGGGATGACTGGCTGGTTCTCTGAACAGGGATGACTGGCTGGTTCTCTGAACAGGGCTGACTGGCTGGTGCTCTGAACAGGGCTGACTGGCTGGTTCTCTGAACAGGGCTGACTGGCTGGTTCTCTGAACAGGGCTGACTGGCTGGTTCTCTGAACAGGGCTGACTGGCTGGTTCTCTGAACAGGGCTGACTGGCTGGTTCTCTGAACAGGGCTGACTGGCTGGTTCTCTGAACAGGGCTGACTGGCTGGTTCTCTGAACAGGGATGACTGGCTGGTTCTCTGAACAGGGCTGACTGGCTGGTTCTCTGAACAGGGCTAACTGGCTCGTTCTCTGAACAGGGCTAACTGGCTCGTTCTCTGAACAGGGCTGACTGTCTGGTTCTCTGAACAGGACGTGATCACAGAGGAGACCTTACACTCCACCCAGTCCTCCTCTACTCCCCACGTCAGAACACAGTGTTTTAATAAACAACAGTGAAGCATGTCTTTCCTTTACTTGTAATTAGGGCTCTGTCTATCTAATCCCTCCCCAACAAATCTCACAAATGAGAAACATAACCTGGAGTCAATTTATTTTCGGTGCATGGATGGATGGGTGTCATTTAGAGAGGGAGGCGGAGAGAGAGAGGGAGGCAGAGAGAGAGAGAAGGAGGCAGAGAGAGAGAGAGGGAGGCAAAGAGGCAGAGAGAGAGAGAGGGAGGCAGAGAAAGAGGGAGGCAGAGAGAAAGAGAGAGAGAGAGAGAGAGAGAGAAAGAGGCAGAGAGAGAGGGAGGCAGAGAGAGAGAGAGAGGGAGGCAGAGAGAAAGAGAGAGAGAGGCAGAGAGAGAGGGAGGCAGAGAGAGAGAGAGAGAGAGAGAGAGAGAGGGAGGCAGAGAGAGAGGGAGGCAGAGAGAAAGAGGGAGGCAGAGAAAGAGGGAGGCAGAGAGAAAGAGAGAGAGAGAGAGAAAGAGGCAGAGAGAGAGGGAGGCAGAGAGAGAGAGAGAGGGAGGCAGAGAGAAAGAGGCAGAGAGAGAGGGAGGCAGAGAGAGAGAGAGAGAGAGGGAGGCAGAGAGAGAGGGAGGCAGAGGGAGAGAGAGAGAGAAAGAGGGAGAGAGAGAGAGAGACTCCACTGGCTCTCACAAACACACACTTTTTACAATAAAAATACCAAATGTGGAGAGTCACTTCTCTGTTTCGACGAGTTTGGGGCAAACCATTTGGCCAGAGCCAGGGTTCTATATTTAGAATATCTCCTCAAATGAAAAGCGCGTTGAGAGACTGGCCTGGGAGAAGGCTTTCTCCTCCCCATTGGTGACCTCAGTGGTCCGGTCTGCGTCACTTGTGACGAAATACTCACCATATAATATCTCTCCTCAGATACTCTCAGTATATCAGGAAGTAGAGCCAATATCACGTCCATACCTAATGGCTCCACATTCCAGACCCCAATCCAAATCACTGTTTCAGTGAAAAATAAGGCCCTTCAGACTGTCATTCTAACTTAAAGAGTTGAGGATATATTATGGGTCAAACCAGCATTCACAATGTTATTTTTCCAACAGGAAAAACCTGGTGTTGGCATACACAAATCAAGTGTTTCTGACATGTAATGGGAGCAACAATAGTCAATGCTGAAATAATGTGTCAAAGAGGGGGTGCTTATATTTGTCCCGTTTACACATGTTCAGGTGTGTTACCTGTACAAGTGTGTGGTGAAAAGGAAATGTGTTTTTTGCATATCACAGTCCCCCGGAGACACCTAGGAGAGAGGGGTCACAGCCTGGGATCAGCCAGTTAGGGTTCAGGACACTGCGAAAGGACAGTCGGCTCAGGGATTCAAACTGGTAACCTTCCGGTTTCTGGCCCAACACTCTAACTGCTGTGTGTGTGTGTGTGTGTGTCTGTGTGTGTGTGTGTGTGTATCTGTTCTTGTCTATCCTTCTCCCTGTCTGTGTGTGTGTGTGTGTGTGTGTGTGTGTGTGTGTGTGTGTGTGTGTGTGTGTGTGTGTGTGTGTGTGTGTGTGTGTGTGTATCTGTTCTTGTCTATCCTTCTCCCTGTGTGTGTGTGTGTGTGTGTGTGTGTGTGTGTGTGTGTGTGTGTGTGTGTGTGTGTGTGTGTGTGTGTATCTGTTCTTGTCTATCCTTCTCCCTGTCTGCGTGTGGCAGGCTGAGGAGGTAATGGGGAAACAGTCCTAACCAACTCTAAGCTCTCGTCTAAAGCAGGAACCTATCCTTTACTGTAACTAAAACAGACTGATAAACACAGATGATGTCAGGCATTACACCCCGAAGAAACCGTCACGGATGGGTGGGAGAACGCCGACAGGACAGGTAACCACATGGCGACAGAGGAGAAATGCCAACGATATCCCCAATTTGAGAGAAGAGAGAGGGTGGAGTTGAGAGAAAATGATAACATGTTTCTTCAGTGAACAGCACCCTCTAGAGCAGTACCCTCCACCCTTCATACCCTGCATCTCCTTGTCCCTCTACCCTCCACCCTGCATCTCCCTGTCCCTCTACCCTCCACCCTGCATCTCCCTGTCCCTCTACCCTCCATCTCTGTGTTCCTGTACCCTCCACCCTTCATACCCTGCATCTCCCTGTCCCTCTACCCTCCACCCTGCATCTCCCTGTCCCTCTACCCTGCATCTCCCTGTCCCTCTACCCTCCACCTTCTGCCCTTCATACCCTGCATCTCTCTGTCCCTCTACACTCCACCCTGCATCTCCGTCCCTCTACCCTCCACCCTGCATCTCCCTGTCCCTCTACCCTCCACCCTGCATCTCTCTGTCCCTCTACCCTCCACCCTGCATCTCCCTGTGCCTCTACCCTCCACCCTGCATCTCTCTGTCCCTCTACCCTCCACCCTGCATGTCCCTGTCCCAGTACCCTCCACCCTGCATCTCTCTGTCCCTCTACCCTCCATCTGCCTGTCCCTCTACCCTCCACCCTGCATCTCCCCGTCCCTCTACCCTGCATCTCTCTGTCCCTCTACTCTCCACCCTGCATCTCCCTGTCACAGTACCCTCCAACTCTCTGTCCCTCTACCCTCCATCTCCCTCTACCCTGCACCTCTCTGTCCCTCTACACTCCACCCTGCATCTCTCTGTCCCTGTACCCTCCACCCTGCATCTCTCTGTCCCTCTACACTCCACCCTGCATCTCTCTGTCCCTGTACCCTCCACCATTCATACCCTGCATCTCCCTGTCCCTCTACCCTCCACCCTGCATCTCTGTCCCTCTACCCTCCACCCTGCATCTCCCTGCCCCTCTACCCTCCACCCTGCATCTCCCTGTCCCTCTACCCTCCACCCTGCATCTCCCTGTCCCTCTGCCCTCCACCCTGCATCTCCATGTCCCTCTACCCTCCACCATGCATCTCTGTCCCTCTACCCTCCATCTCCCTGCCCCTCTACCCTCCACCCTGCATCTCCCTGTCACTCTACCCTCCACCCTGCATCTCCCTGTCCCTCTACCCTTCACCCTGCATCTCCCTGTCCCTCTACCCTCCACCCTGCATCTCTCTGTCCCTCTACCCTCCACCCTGCATCTCCCTGTCCCAGTACCCTCCACCCAGCATCTCCCTGTCCCTCTACCCTCCACCCTGCATCTCCCTGTCCCTCTACCCTCCACCCTGCATCTCTCTGTCCCTCTACCCTCCACCCTGCATCTCCCTGTCCAAGTACCCTCCACCCTGCATCTCCCTGTCCCATTACCCTCCACCCTGCATCTCTCTGTCCCTCTACCCTCCATCTCCCTCTACACTCCATCTCCCTGTCCCTCCACACTCCATCCTGCATCTCCCTGTCCCTCTACCCTCCACCCTGCATCTCCCTGTCACAGTACCCTCCACCTGTCCCTCTACCCTCCATCTCCCTCTACCCTGCATCTCTCTGTCCCTCTACACTCCACCCTGCATCTCTCTGTCCCTATACCCTCCACCCTTCATACCCTGCATCTCTCCATACCTCTACACTCCACCCTGCATCTCTCTGTCCCTCCACCCTGTATTTCTCTGTCCCTGTACCCTCCACCCTTCATACCCTGCATCTCTCCATCCCTCTACACTCCACCCTGCATCTCGCTGTCCCTCTACACTCCACCCTGCATCTCTGTCCCTGTACCCTCCACCCTTCATACCCTGCATCTCTCTGTCCCTCTACCCTCCACACTGCATCTCCCTGTCCCTCTACCCTCCACCCTGCATCTCCCTCTACCCTCCACCCTGCATCTCCCTGTCCCTCTACCCTCCACCCTGCATCTCCCTGTCCCTCTACCCTCCACCCTGAAAATCTCTGTCTCTCTACCCTCCACCCTGCATCTCTCTGTCCCTCCACCCTGCATCTCTCTGTCCCTCCACCCTCCATCTTTGAGGAAAATATCATGATTATTAGAAAGCAATTTACGGACTCTTCTTTAAATCTGCGTATTCCTTCAAAACTCAGTTGTCCTGAGTCTGCACAACTCTGCCAGGACCTAGGATCAAGAGAGACGCTCAAGTGTTTTAGTACTATATCTTTTGACACATTGCTGAAAATAATCATGGCCTCTAAACCTTCAAGCTGCAAACTGGACCCTATTCCAACTAAACTACTGAAAGAGCTGCTTCCAGTGCTTGGCCCTCCTATGTTGAACATAATAAATGGCTCTCTATCCACCGGATGTGTACCAAACTCACTAAAAGTGGCAGTAATAAAGCCTTTCTTGAAAAATCCTAACCTTGACCCAGAAAATATTAAAAACTATCGGCCTATATCGAATCTTCCATTCTGCTCAACAAAAATTGAAAAGGCTGTTGTGCAGCAACTCACTGCCCTCCTGAAGACAAACAATGTATACGAAATGCTTCAGTCTGGTTTTAGACCCCATCATAGCACTGACACTGTACTTGTGAAGGTGGTAAATTACCTTTTAATGGCATCAGACCGAGGCTCTGCATCTGTCCTCGTGCTCTTAGACCTTAGTGCTGCTTTTGATACAATCGATCACCACATTCTTTTGGAGAGATTGGAAACCCAAATTGGTCTACACGGACAAGTTCAGGTCTGATCTTATCTGTCAGAAAGATATCAGTTTGTCTCTGTGAATGGTTTGTCCTCTGACAAATCAACTGTACATTTCGGTGTTCCTCAAGGTTCCGTTTTAGGACCACTATTGTTTTCACTATATATTTTACCTATTGGGGATGTCATTCGAAAACATAATGTTAACTTTCACTGCTATGCGGATGACACACAGCTGTACATTTCAATGAAACATGGTGAAGCCCCAAAATTGCCCTCGCTAGAAGTCTGTGTTTCAGACATAAGGAAGTGGATGGCTGCAAACGTTCTACTTTTAAACTCGGACAAAACAGAGATGCTTGTTAAAGGTCCCAAGAAATAAAGAGAACAAACCATAATCTGGATGGTTGTACAGTTGTCTCACTTAAAACTGTGAAGAACCTCGGCGTTACTCTGGATCCTGATCTCTCTTTTGACGAACATATCAAGACTTTTTCAAGGACAGCTTTTTTCCATCTACGTAACATTGCAAAAATCTGAAACTTTCTCTCCAAAAATGATGCAGAAAAATTAATCCATGCTTTTGTTACTTCTAGGTTAGACTACTGCAATGCTCTACTTTCCGGCAACCCGGATAAAGCACTAAATAAACTTCAGTTAGTGCTAAATACGGCTGCTAGAATCCTGACTAGAACCCCAAAATTTGATCATATTACTCCAGTGCTAGCCTCCCTACACTGGCTCCCTGTCAAGGCAAGGGCTGATTTCAAGGTTTTACTGCTAACCTACAAAGCATTACATGGGCTTGCTCCTACATATCTGATTTGGTCCTGCCATAAATACCGCCCTTTCTGTCTCTGCCTGGCAGGTTCCCCTCTTTCCACTGGGATTCTTTGTCTCCAACCCTATTACAGGGGCTGAGTTACTGGCTTACTGGTGCTCTTTCATGCCGTCCCAAGGAGGGGTGCGTCACTTGAGTGGGTTGAGTCACTGATATGATCTTCCTGTCTGGGTTGGCGCCCCCCCTTGGGTTGTGCCGTGGCGGAGATCTTTGTGAGCTATACTCGGCCTTGTCTCAGGATGGTAAGTTGGGGGTTGAAGATATCCCTCTAGTGGTGTGGGGGTTGTGCTTAGGCAAAGTGGGTGGGGTTTTATCCTCCCTGTTTGGCCCTGACTGGGAGGGGGCATGGAAGGGGCCACAGTGTCTCCTGACCCCTCCTGTCTCAGCCTCCAGTATTTATGCTGCAGTAGTTTGTGTCAGGTCAGTTTGTAATATCTGGAGTACTTCTCCTGTCTTATCCGGTGTCCTGTGTGAATTTAAGTATGCTCTCTCTAATTCCCTCTTTCTCTCTTTATTTCTCTCTCTCTGAGGACCTGAGCCCTAGGACCATGCCTCAGGACTACCTGGCATGAGGACTCCTTTCTGTCCCCAGTCCACCTGGCCGTGCTGCTGCTTCAGTTTCAACTATTCTGCCTGTGGCTATGGAATCCTGACCTGTTCACCGGACGTGCTACCTGTCCCAGACATTTCAACTCTCTAGAGACAGCAGGAGTGGTAGAGATACTCTTAATGATCGGCTATGAAAAGCCAACTGACATTTACTCCTGATGTGCGGACTTGCTGCACCCTCGACAACTTATGCGATTATTATTATTTGACCATGCTGGTCATTTATGAACATTTGAACATCTTGGCCATGTTCTATTATAATCTCCACCCGGCACAGCCAGAAGAGGACTGGCCACCCCACATAGCCTGGTTCCTCTCTAGGTTTTTTCCTAGGTTTTGGCCTTTCTAGGGAGTTTTTCCTAGCCACCGTGCTTCTACACCTGCATTTTTATTTTATTGTACCTTTATTTTACTAGGCAAGTCAGTTAAGAACAAATTCTTATTTTCAATGACGGCCTAGGAACATTGCTTGCTGTTTGGAGTGTTTGGGGTGTTAGGCTGGGTTGGGGTGTTAGGCTGGGTGTCTGTACAGCACTTTGAGATATCAGCTGATGTACGAAGGGCTTTATAAATACATTTGATTTGAAGCCATTTTCCCATAGTGAGTCAGTATAATGAAGGACAGTAAAATGTTTGCCTGAATGATGTGTTGGGTAATTTTGAAACAACAACAGCAGAGGAGAGATACGGTAAGGTAGACCAGCCACTACTGCAAAGAGATGGGCTGGCCAATGATAAGCCTGTGACCCACAACAGCACTGGTGTAGAAAGTAGCACATACTTCACTTAGAACCATATAAACTGTCTGTCTTTGTGTGTGTGTCTCTCTCTGTCCCTTCCTCAGGTAAAACCACTATGTTCCACAACCTCAAATGAATGCTTTGAACATTATAGAGGCTGATTTAAAACAATATAAACCCATTGGATGAAAGTGTAGTATACAGGCCTGAATAACCATATATTCTGTGGCATTTCAACAAAGGACAACAAGGCAGGAGGCACAATGCATTGTACTACAGTAAAGACTTAAACCAGCTGAAGGCCGACACATAAACCCAACCATGAACACAACACAGTCACTTTGACTTTTTCCTCTCTTCTATTATTCCATTATTCCATTATTCCATTATTCCAGTTATAAAACTGGACATGGTGGTGTTGCAAAATTTATTCTGGAAGTTAGTAGCAAGTTGGAAATCCATATTTTGATGAGCTTTTTAGACGTTCCCAACGTTTTTATCCATGTTTTCCATTGCATGTGACCCATGCACTTAAAGTAGCACTTGATCCAGCTGGCATAAGACCTGGAATTGGTTCTTGGTATAAACTAAAGCAAAAAGAAAATGTGACCTTTTTCAAAATGACAAAATATATATTTGAAAGAACTGAATTAGAGTAAGGGCTCAATTCAATCAAATACTACCACTACTACTACTACTACCACCAGTAATACTACAACTACTACTACCAGTAATACTACTACTACTACTACTACTACTACTACCAGTAATACTACTACTACCAGTAATATTACTATTACTACTACTACTACTACTACTACTACTACCACCAGTAATACTACAACTACTACTACCAGTAATACTACTACTACTACTACCAGTAATACTACTACTACTACTACCAGTAATATTACTATTACTACTACCAGTAATACTACTACTACTACTACCAGTAATACTACTACTACTACTACCAGTAATACTACTACTACCTGTAATACTACTACTACCACTATCACCACTACTACTACCACTACTACTACTACCAGCAATAACACTACTATTGCTAATACTACTACTACCACTACTACTATTACTACTACTACCACTACTACCACTACTACTGCTAATACTACTACCACCACTACTACTACCACCACTACTACTGCCAATACTACTACTACCACTACTGATACTACTATTACTACCACTACTGATAATACTACTACTACTACTACCACTACTACTACTACTACTACTACCACCACTACTACTACCAGCAATGTGTGAGCAATCAAAGTAGCCACACATTTGTAAACGTTTCTAAAAACGTCTCTAAAAGTAAGATCCACGCCCACTTAACTTGTAACAGCCACACAACGGTTTGACAGTATATTAGGCTATATCAAGACATTCATTCAGGAAGTCTACGGTTTTCTTTGCTTTACCTCCTTGTTTAAACAACCAACCCAATACTGTAAATTCAATGCATAACTTTAATGAAAACATGGTTTTAATACAGCCTCTTCACATTGCATGGCTTAACTATCTGTGTTTCCTCTCCTTAACTGGAGGTCAGTGCAGTAAAGTATTAGAGCCATGTTTGTTGTTTGCTCTGCCCAGTGTACTCCGGGGGACCTGCTGTTTGACAGGTTGAACAGGGACAAGTGAAAGCAGTAAAAACAGAACATAGCACCACTCTGTTTGTTTAAGAACCCAAAGAACAGATTGCCAAAACCAAATACATTGCAAGCTCAGTTGCTCTGCATTCCATCTGTCCATCAAACATTACCTGCAGAACCACCACGGGGGCAGGAGAGTAACGAGACAAAACGGAAGAGGGTTTGAGGAAGAGAATGTCATGTTTGACGCTGTCTGTGACCCTGTGTCTGTCAGTGAGGATTGGTGTTTTCACGTGTGCACATGCACATAATCACCCCTCCACCAGTAAACCCTACCTACCCCGTAATCAACCCTATACTAGTAAACCCTACCTACCCCATAATCAACCCTATACTAGTAAACCCTGCCTACCCCATAATCACCCCTCCACTAGTGAACCCCACCTACCCCATAATCACCCCTCCACTAGTAAACCCCACCTACCCCATAATCACCCCTCCACTAGTAAACCCTACCTACCCCATAATCACCCCTCCACTAGTAAACCCTACCTACCCCATAATCACCCATCCACTAGTAAACCCCACCTACCCCATAATCACCCCTCCACTAGTGAACCCCACCTACCCCATAATCACCCCTCCACTAGTAAACCCTACCTACCCCATAATCACCCCTCCACTAGTAAACCCTACCTACCCCATAATCACCCCTCCACCTGTAAACCCTACCTACCCCATAATCACCCCTCCACTAGTAAACCCTACCTAACCCATAATCACCCCTCCACTAGTAAACCCTACCTACCCCATAATCACCCCTCCACAAGTAAACCCTACCTACCCCATAATCACCCCTCCACTAGTAAACCCTACCTACCCCATAATCACCCCTCCACCAGTAAACCCTACCTACCCCATAATCACTGCCAGTTCCTTGATGCTAGTTGTGGAAAAAGTACTCAATTGTCATTAGAGGTCGACCGATTAATTAGGGCCGATTTTTTTACACCTTTATTTAATCTTTATGTAACTAAGCAAGACAGTTAAGAACACATTCTTATTTTCAATGACGGCCTAGGAACGGTGGGTCAACTGCCTCGTTCAGGGGAAGAACGACAGATTTTTACCTTGTCAGCTCGGGGATTCAATCTTGCAACCTTAGTTAACTAGTCCAACGCTCTAACCACCTAATTACATTGCACTCTACGAGGAGACTGCCTGTTACGCGAATGCAGTAAGCCAAGGTAAGTTGCTAGCTAGTTAAACTTATCTTATAAAAAACAATCAATCAATCAATCACTAGTTAACTACACATGGTTGATGATATTACTAGTTTATCTAGCGTGTCCTGCGCTGCATATAATCGATGCGGTGCGTATCATTGCTCCAATGTGTACCTAACCATAAACACCAATGCCTTTCTTGAAATCAATACACAGAAGTATATATTTTTAAACCTGCATATTTACTTAAAAGAAATCCAGGTAAGCAGGCAATGTTAACCAGGTGAAATTGTGTCACTTCTCTTCCGTTCATTGTACGCAGAGTCAGTGTATATGCAACAGTTTGGGCCGCCTAATTTGCCAGAATTTTACGTAATTATGACATAACATTGAAGATTGTTCAATGTAACAGGAATATTTAGACTGATGGATGCCACCCGTTAGATTAAATACGGAACGGTTCCGTATTTCCCTGAAAGAATAAACATATTGTTTTTGAGATGATAGAGATGAGATTTTTGAGATGATTCCGGATTTGACCATATTAATGGCCTAAGGCTCGTATTTCTGTGTGTTATCATGTTATAATTAAGTCTATGATTTGATAGGGCAGTCTGACTGAGCGATGGTAGGCACCAGCAGGCTCGTAAGCATTCATTCAAACAGCACTTTTGTGCATTTGCCAGCAGCTGTTTGTGACTTCAAGTCTATCAACTCCCGAGATTAGGCTGGTGTAACCGATGTGAAATGGCTAGCTAGTTAGCGGGGTGAGCGCTAATAGTCTTTCAAACGTCACTCGCTCTGAGACTTGGAGTGGTTGTTTCCCTTGCTCTGCATGGGTAACGCTGCTTCGAGGGTGGCTGTTGTCGTTGTGTTCCTGGTTCGAGCCCAGGTAGGAGCGAGGGGAGGGATGGAAGCTATACTGTTAGACTGGCAATACTAAAGTGCCTATAAGAACATCCAATAGTCAAAAGTTAATGAAATACAAATGGTATAGAGGGAAATAGTCCTATAATTCCTATAATAACTACAACCTAAAACTTCTTACCTGGGAATATTGAAGACTCATGTTAAAAGGAACCACCAGCTTTCATATGTTCTCATGTTCTTAAACGTTAGCTTTCTTACATGGCACATATTTTACATGGCACATATTGCACTTTTACTTTCTTCTCCAACATTTTGTTTTAAACCAAATTGAACATGTTTCATTATTTATTTGAGGCTAAAATGATTTTATTTATTGTATTATATTAAGTTAAAATAAGTGTTCATTCAGTATTGTTGTAATTGTCATTATTACAAATAAATAAAAATAAATCGGCCGATTAATCGGTATCGACTTTTTTTGGTCCTCCAATAATCGGTACCGGTGTTGAAAAATCATAAATCGGTCGACCTCTAATTGTCATACTTGAGTAAAAGTAAAGATACCTTAATGTCACCCAGTAAAATAGTACTTGAGTAAAAGTAGAAAACTATTTGGTTTTAAATATACTTAGACTTTTGATACTAAGTAAAAGTACAAATCATTTCACATTCCTTATATTAAGAAAACCAGACAGAATGAGTTTTTTATTTATTTATAGATAGCCGGGGCACACTACAACACTCGAAGCACATGTGTTTAGTGAGTCCGCCAGATCAGAGGCAGTATGGATGACCAGGGATGTTCTCTTGATAAGTGTGTGAATTAGGCAATTTTCCTGTCCTGCTAAGCACTCAAAATGTAACAAGTACTCTTGGGTGTCAGAGAAAATGTATGGAGTAAAAAGTACATACCTTTCTTTAGGAATGTAGTGGAGGAAAAGTTGTCAATAATATAAATAGTCAAGTCAAGTACGGATACCCCCAAAACCTACTTAAGTGGTACTTTCAAGAATTTTTCCTGAAGTACTTTACACCACTGTTTGATGATGTGCTGCTTCATGTGCTGCTAAGTGAACCTCCGACACACAGCCACGGCCACGGTGTTATACACACTCTCCATAAATGTCTTGATGAATTCTGCCTTGATGACTGACGAGCCAGAGACAATGGAAACTTCAACTGACTGATTGATGGGATCTAGGCCCCCTATCCCTGCCTGATCTGCTATAAAGTTGTCATTCAACGTTCAGATAAACTAGTTATTATACTAGCAAGTGTCTGTCTTTTATCCTTAATAAAGCTATTAGCACCCCCTCCCAAACCACCACAGAAGGCAGTGGTACAATCCAATGTGATTTGTATGTGTTGGAGAAGAGGGGGTGCTCATATAAACAAGCATGAAAGGGGGCCCCTCTACTCAGCCCAGCGAGGTCGAGATGCGCTTCAGTGGGCCAAGCTTTTGTTGTCACTCCAGTTCACAAACCTTTTAGCCAGAGAAAGGATGCTGGTTCTCTCGGTGTGTGCACGCCCAAATGATGCCATAAAATGTGTGCCTGCCTGGGTGAAAAGCGCTTCAGCAGTGCTTTCAAGTGATTTAGAAGGGTGTGTGTGAGATAGAGAGAGAGAGAGAGAGAGAGAGAGCAAGACAGAAGGGGATTGAGAGAGATAAAGTGAGAAAGAGATAGTGAGAGTGAGAGAGAAAGGGATAGAGAGAGATTAAGTGAGAACGAGAGAGAGTGAGGGAGAAGGAGAGAGATTTAAATGTGATTCCAGAGAACACAGGAGGAACCAGAGATGACAGGGTGAATAATACCATGTCAGTGATCGTCTCTCTATAGTATGCATTTAAAAAACTGCTCTCCCATTCCAAGAGTGCTGGAGGTTGAAAAACAACAACAGGAAGGAATAAAATACGTTTTCACGTGTTCAGGGTTCTGGGTCAATTTGGTGTAGTGATGTTTTACTGTCAGTCCTTGGTCAAATAAACAGCACTCTGTCCTGTCAGGCCGTGGTCATATAAACAGCACTCTGTCCTGTCAGGCCTTGGTCAGATAAACAGCACTCTGTCCTGTCAGGCCTTGGTCAAATAAACAGCACTCTGTACTGTCAGGCTGTGGTCATATAAACAGCACTCTGTCCTGCCAGGCCTTGGTCAGATAAACAGCACTCTGTCCTGTCAGGCCTTGGTCAAATAAACAGCACTCTGTACTGTCAGGCCTTGGTCAGATAAACAGCACTCTGTCCTGTCTTTACTGTCAGGCCTTGGGTCATATAAACAGCACTCTGTCCTGTCAGGCCTTGGTCATATAAACAGCACTCTGTCCTGTCAGGCCTTGGTCATATAAACAGCACTCTGTCCTGTCAGGCCTCGGTCATATAAACAGCACTCTGTCCTGTCATTCCTCGGTCATATAAACAGCACTCTGTCCTGTCAGGCCTTGGTCATATAAACAGCACTCTGTCCTGTCAGGTCTTGGTCAGATAAACAGCACCCTGTCCTGTCAGGCCTTGGTCATATAAACAGCACTCTGACCTGTCAGGCCTTGGTCAGATAAACAGCACCCTGTCCTGTCAGGCCTTGGTCAGATAAACAGCACTTTGTCCTGTCAGGCCTTGGTCAGATAAACAGCACTCTGTCCTGTCTTTATTGTCAGGCCTCGGTCAGATAAACAGCACTCTGTCCTGTCTTTACTGTCAGGGCTCGGTCAGATAAACAGCACTCTGTCCTGTCAGGCCTCGGTCAGATAAAAAGCACTCTGTCCTGTCTTTACTGTCATGCCTCGGTCAGATAAACAGCACTCTGTCCTGTCTTTACTGTCAGGCCTCGGTCAGATAAACAGCACTCTGTCCTGTCAGGCCTTGGTCAGATAAACAGCACTCTGTCCTGTCAGGCCTCGGTCAGATAAACAGCACTCTGTCCTGTCAGGCCTTGGTCAGATAAACAGCACTCTGTCCTGTCAGGCCTCGGTCAGATAAACAGCACTCTGTCCTGTCAGGCCTCGGTCAGATAAACAGCACTCTGTCCTGTCAGGCCTCGGTCAGATAAAAAGCACTCTGTCCTGTCTTTACTGTCACGCCTCGGTCAGATAAACAGCACTCTGTCCTGTCTTTACTGTTAGGCCTTGGTCAGATAAACAGCACTCTGTCCTGTCTTTACTGTCAGGCCTCGGTCAGATAAACAGCACTCTGTCCTGTCAGGCCATGGTCAGATAAACAGCACTCTGTCCTGTCAGGCCTCAGTCAGATAAACAGCAGTCTGTCCTGTCAGGCCTTGGTCAGATAAACAGCACTCTGTCCTGTCAGGCCTCGGTCCGATAAACAGCACTCTGTCCTGTCAGGCCTTGGTCAGATAAACAGCACTCTGTCCTGTCAGGCCTTGGTCAAATAAACAGCACTCTGTACTGTCAGGCCTTGGTCAGATAAACAGCACTCTGTCCTGTCTTTACTGTCAGGCCTTGGGTCATATAAACAGCACTCTGTCCTGTCAGGCCTTGGTCATATAAACAGCACTCTGTCCTGTCAGGCCTTGGTCATATAAACAGCACTCTGTCCTGTCAGGCCTCGGTCATATAAACAGCACTCTGTCCTGTCATTCCTCGGTCATATAAACAGCACTCTGTCCTGTCAGGCCTTGGTCATATAAACAGCACTCTGTCCTGTCAGGTCTTGGTCAGATAAACAGCACCCTGTCCTGTCAGGCCTTGGTCATATAAACAGCACTCTGACCTGTCAGGCCTTGGTCAGATAAACAGCACCCTGTCCTGTCAGGCCTTGGTCAGATAAACAGCACTTTGTCCTGTCAGGCCTTGGTCAGATAAACAGCACTCTGTCCTGTCTTTATTGTCAGGCCTCGGTCAGATAAACAGCACTCTGTCCTGTCTTTACTGTCAGGGCTCGGTCAGATAAACAGCACTCTGTCCTGTCAGGCCTCGGTCAGATAAAAAGCACTCTGTCCTGTCTTTACTGTCATGCCTCGGTCAGATAAACAGCACTCTGTCCTGTCTTTACTGTCAGGCCTCGGTCAGATAAACAGCACTCTGTCCTGTCAGGCCTTGGTCAGATAAACAGCACTCTGTCCTGTCAGGCCTCGGTCAGATAAACAGCACTCTGTCCTGTCAGGCCTTGGTCAGATAAACAGCACTCTGTCCTGTCAGGCCTCGGTCAGATAAACAGCACTCTGTCCTGTCAGGCCTCGGTCAGATAAACAGCACTCTGTCCTGTCAGGCCTCGGTCAGATAAAAAGCACTCTGTCCTGTCTTTACTGTCACGCCTCGGTCAGATAAACAGCACTCTGTCCTGTCTTTACTGTTAGGCCTTGGTCAGATAAACAGCACTCTGTCCTGTCTTTACTGTCAGGCCTCGGTCAGATAAACAGCACTCTGTCCTGTCAGGCCATGGTCAGATAAACAGCACTCTGTCCTGTCAGGCCTCAGTCAGATAAACAGCAGTCTGTCCTGTCAGGCCTTGGTCAGATAAACAGCACTCTGTCCTGTCAGGCCTCGGTCCGATAAACAGCACTCTGTCCTGTCAGGCCTCGGTCAGATAAACAGCACTCTGTCCTGTCAGGCCTCGGTCAGATAAACAGCACTCTGTCCTGTCAGGCCTCGGTCAGATAAACAGCATTCTTCATGGTATAAGGTGAGTTTCTGCTTCCGAAGAGGCTGACCTCACCTCAATTCAAGTTCTCACGCAAGGATGAGCAAGTAGAAAAACACAACTTCCTCTTCAGGGTGACGAGGCATAAGATACACCAATCACGTAGCAGCACAACAGGAAAGAACAAAGCTGCCATTTAAGACTGAAAATTAATCTTGGTACTAAGAAATGCTATTTCCTCATGGAAATTCCAGTAAAACATTGCAGAACCTGTCAACCTGTGACCAATCACAACCGGAAAACATCCCTGTTATGGAAAAAAATGGACATTAAGATTCTGTGCAACAACTATCACAACTGACATGCATGGATAGCCTAGCTCCTTAACACGTTACAAAATGCCAGAACCCGTGTGAGCTGTTGGACAGGCAAGGCCCTGTGAGTGTGAGCCTTGCTACATGCTCCAGAATAAGCACGCCAGCGAAGTGAGTAGGCAATAATTCCACAATGACACAATGCCAGTGTATGGAATTGTGCAGGGCCATACCATCATTGAGTCATCTCGTCAATGGGAACCTAATAAGCATGAGAACCTGACAATGTCAACAAAGATATGCTGCCAAGCACAACAGCTTGTTGTGAGTGAAGCGAATCTCCCAAAACAGGCTCAGTCCGGTTCCCTCCAAATCACAGCACTAATGCTATGTCCCAAGTGGCACCCTATTCCCTATATAGTGCACTAATTTTGACCAGAGCTATATGGAACCTGGTCTAAAGTAGTGCACTATATATACAACATGGTGCCATAGAGAATGCAGCAACAGTCTCAGCCATCAGGAAGACATTCCAGTTATTTTTCCTTTACTATTTCTGTTCTATTTTAGGCCTGCTGTCCACCGTCTCTCTCACTCTCAGATTACATTGTCAATGTGTCTGCTTTCTTTTGATTGGCTGTTTGATCAAATTTGGTTTTGAAATATATATTTTTTTAAGTATCTGAGTGAGCAAGATTGTCTATTAGTGAGGTTGTCGATTAGTGAGGTTGTCTCTTAGTGAGGTTGTCTCTCAGTGAGGTTGTCTCTCAGTGAGGTTGTCTCTTATTGAGTTGTCTATTATCAAAGTTTTCTCTTCGTGAGATTGTCTCTTACTGAGGCTGTCTCTTAGTGAGGCTGTCTCTTAGTGAGGGTGTCTCTTAGTGAGGGTGTCTATTAGTGAGGTTGTCTATTAGTGAGGTTGTCTATTAGTGAGGTTGTCTATTAGTGAAGTTGTCTATTAGTGAGGTTGTCTCTTAGTGAGGGTGTCTATTAGTGAAGTTATCTATTAGTGAAGTTGTCTATTAGTGAGGTTGTCTCTTAGTGAGGGTGTCTATTAGTGAAGTTGTCTATTAGTGAACCTCACTTGTCTATTAGTGAGGTTGTCTATTAGTGAAGTTGTCTCTTAGTGAGGTTGTCTATTAGTGAAGTTATCTATTAGTGAGGGTGTCTATTAGTGAGGTTGTCTATTACTGAAGTTGTCTCTTAGTGAGGTTGTCTATTAGTGAAGTTATCTATTAGTGAGGGTGTCTATTAGGGAGGTTGTCTATTAGGGAGGTTGTCTATTATCTCAGGCCTATCAATTACTGAAGCACACACTGAAGAAGTGGTAGGCCTCCAGCAGACAGGAAGTCAGACAGCAAGGTTCTGGGAGAGTAAGTTGGTGGGTGGTGGGGGGCCAGAGGAGGAGGGGTGGTGGGAGGAGGAGGGTTGAGGCAGTGTTCTAGAAGGAGGAACCGAAGGCTGTTACTATAGGAGCACAACAGACCCACACGACCGCACCTTCCCTGTTCCCATCATGCCTGCTGCCACTCTCGCTTTCAGACAGGTCTGGGGTAGGGGAGGCAGCAAGGGGTGGGTAGGGGCACCACCGCACACAACCGTCACCTCACACCAGACGTCAGGTGACAAGTCACCTGCATCTTGGATGATCAGGTACTACACCAAACAGTAGATCAAACAATCACGTTTACAGTCAGAGGCAAAGGGTTCAGACCACAACTTATAGTTTAGCTACGTGCCACTTCAGAAGTAAACTCCAGTAAGACCCAAGGCCCAACTTAGTATTTTTAAATGACTCAACAATATCAGAACATCCCTGGGTTTCCCCCCACATACACACACATGTGTCAGCTGCCTGCCAACTGCAGTCCTAACAGCACTAATGGCACAACAAGGAATACTGGGTCAACTAGGCTGCCCTACATTCCACTGTTATCACCATTCACTAGCAACATTGTGGTTTAAGTTCCAGATAAAGTTTATGTTCTGGAGTGCTGTAGTCTCCTCTGAGATGCCTTGAGGACAGAAACTGTTTCTGAACGTGTCGTACTTTACAGATCTAGGATCCAAATTCACCATGAGTCTGCCATGATGTCCATAAAAGTCCCTCTTGCTCAGTAGAACCAAGAAGGATATGTGACCCCCTGGTTACGTACGGTGCTGTTCTTTCAGCACCACGACTCCACGGGCGCTCAAATGCCTTGAAATAACCTTCATCAGGTTCTGTTGCCTTCTTCTAGTAGTCCTCCTCTGGTCTTATTCTAACAAATAGAAGATGATCACTTCTCACAATGGTGCTCGTTTAGTGAAGTTAGATCAAAGCTGAATCAATGTCTCGCAAGATCACATAATGATTCATTCGTATTTTACATAACAGAACCAAATATAATAGCATATACTGTAGCATAGTAGGTCTTTAATAAATCCCACCAAAAACACCCACCTCAGTCATCTCTTATCTGAAGCTATATAGTTTTTAAAAATCCTCATGCTCGGACAGGGCCCACAGTAACTCTTTCGTCACAGCATGTTTGCTTTCTCTCTCTTCTCTCTCTGCTCCATCTATCTACTCTGCATCACTTTTCACCTAGAAAAGGGCCAGCGTGAGGAAGAAGAGTGGAGGAGGAGGAGGAAGAAAAGGAGGAGGAGGAGGATGAAGAAGAAGAGGAGAATGAGGATGAGGAATAAGAGGAGTAGGATGAGGAAGAAGAAGAAGAGGAGGAAAAGGAGGATGGGGAAGAAGAGGAGGAGGATGAGTAAGAAGAGGTGAAGGAGGATGAGGAAGAAGAGGAGGAGGATTAGGAAGAAGAGGAGGAAATGAAGAAGAGGAGGATGAGGAAGAAGAGGTTTGAGGAGGAGGATGAAGAAGAAGAGGATGAGAAGGAGGATGAGGAAGAAGAGGATGAGAAGGAGGATGAGGAAGAAGAGGATGAGAAGGAGGATGAGGAAGAAGAGGATGAGAAGGAGGATGAGGAAGAAGAGGATGAGAAGGAGGATGAGGAAGAAGAGGATGAGAAGGAGGATGGGGAAGAAGAGGAGGATGATGAGTAAGAAGAGGAGAAAGATGAAGAGAAAGAAGAGGAGGAAGATGAGGAAGAAAAGGAGAAGGAGGATGAGGAAGAAGAGGAGAAGGAGGATGAGGAAGAAGAGGAGGATGATGAGGAAGAAGAGGAGGAGAATGATGATGAGGAAGAGGAGAAGGATGAAGAAGAGGAGGAGAAGGAGGATGAGGAAGAAGAGGTGGAGGAGGATGAGGAAGAAGAGGATGAGAAGGAGGATGAGGAAGAAGCGGATGAGAAAGAGGATGAGGAAGAAGAGGAGGAGCAACAAGAGAAAGATGACAAGCAGGAGGAGAATGGAGATCAGCTGAGCAGCATTGGTAGTAGAAGTAGGGTTAGAGGCGTCATGCCCATAGGGGCCACAGGGACAAATGTTTAATGGCATTTGTATTTATTTTCTTCTCTGTAATACTCCTAGCCACCTAGCAACTTTATGAAGTTGTATTTAGCCCAGATAGGTTCCTAATCACCTAACCTCACATAACTAGCTGCCAAGAAGACATTTCAGGCTGTCAATCAAGTTAGAGTAGCTAGCTTGTCTAACTATCTAGACTGGCACGCCTGCTGGCAAGGTTGGTAGACTTTAGAAAAGCAAGCAATTACTGAATAAGACTCACATTCCTTTCAATCTTTTACCCTGGACCATCTCTAGCCATCCTCACGTACGTTGTGCGCCTCAGAGCTTGGGGGTGCATGATGCCCCTGAGTAGGTTAACTGTTCACAGAGATCAAAACTCAAAAGGTGGTGGGTTCGTCCCCAGTAGGATATGAGGTCAGTGGCGGACAGTCAAGGGTTTACCAAAATGTAACTTGTGGTCTCCTGTCTGATTGGTCAGGAGAAGCTCAATGTTTTCCTCTGTCAGTCCACCTCTCCTTCACAATGCTGCTTCACTCCCAGCTATCTGATCATCTTAGCCACCCACAGTGGGCCACCCACAGTGGGCCACATGTGGCAGGCCGGACACAGGTAATCAGGACAGTCAGAATGGGGACTGGGACGGACTGCTACTCCTCAACTCAGAGACTGTAAACTAGTGTTGCACCCGGTACAAGCACTTGGTGACAACTGCTGATGTAGGCTAAAAGGGGTTTTATAAACATATTGTATTCATTGATTGATAGTGTAATGGAAGTGGTTCTGGGAACCACACTTGCGTGATGAGTTACCTTGCATGAGACGCAAAGACTTGCGTTAGCTTCCCTGAGTTAATGCACAGGCTTCAGCTCAGTGGGCTAACAGATTATAGTGGTGCGCAGGAGACCCAGGTCCAATCCCCAGTTGGTTACATTAGCATCTCCTAGTGTCAAGCACTATTGGGGTAGAACTCAATCCGTTGACGGTTGAGCGAGTGAAAGGTACATGTTTAGAGTAGCAAGAAAACAACTTATCATATGCATCCTATTTGAGCTAATTCATACAGCCAATTTTATCCTATTTCTTAAACCTCCTCACTTAGCCACTCAAGGAGCGCCACCAACTAACTCTCTGTCAAACCGGTTGATGGCGAAACCACTGTTTTGTTGTGGTGCACCATTGTCATGGAGATGACCCCCCATGTGTTGCTCCCGAGCTGAGAAGAAGAACCAGAAGGCCATACAGCAGAGTTCCTCTCTAATCCGCCACTCCACTGGAGTGTGTCAGTAATCAGGAATGCATCCTAAGTAAAGCACTGTTCCAAGGCCAAGAAAAAAGATCCCAACTAGAAGTGTAGGTGTCTCCGCAGGCCACTGTGGTGAGTGTCTCTCTGTAATCCAAAAACAACGATGGACAGAAGACCAAAAACTATGACAACAAGACCGTAGAGGAATGAGGCTTTGAGCTTTGATACATCTCCATACATTTTAATACCCTCTGGATCATATCAAATCCAACTGAGAGACGTATAGGCCTGGTGTTGCATTGTGGGAGATTGAGTGGCCACTTTGTACTGTAAACCAGATGAAGTCCAGAGGTTCAGCTGCTCTTCTCAACAGTGGGATGGCTTTCAACTTTTCCTAAGACCCCTGAGCTCCCAAACAACAGGGGAACAAAACACAACTATCCTCTCCTTTGAACACACAGCGACATTGGACCCTAATTGAGAAAAAAATAATAATCTCATGAGGACTCAAAAATCACATGACAATGTTGTCTGATCCTCTGTGACAAAAGCTACTGAGCTGTAGCCCGGCAGGACATGGCCCAGTTTACTGGCCGCAGACTATGGGATGACCCACCTGTGGATGGTTCACATGACTGGTAGCACTAAGTACTGCAAGGCAGGGCCGTTCATACTTGACTTAACTTCAAAGATGTTGGCAATTCCATTTTGAGTCTGTAGACTTAACTAATTGGTGAACTAGGATTGGATGATGAGGGGAGAGTAATAGTAAGGAGATGGCCGCACACACACACACACACACACACACACACACACACACACACACACACACACACACACACACACACACACACAAAATTGGGTCTGATGCGTCTCAACTGTGTCCTACAGTTGAAGTCGGAAGTTGACATAAACTTAGGTTGGGGTCATAAAAACTTATTTTTCAACCCCTCCACAAATGTATTGTTAACAAACTATAGTTTTGGCAAGTCGGTTAGGACATCTACTTTGTGCATGACACGAGTCATTTTTCCAACAATTGTTTACAGACAGATTATTTCACTTATAATTGTCACAACATAGTCACTAAGTTAAAAATGATGACATTAGAAGCTTCTGATAGGCTACTTGACATAATTTGAGTCAATTGGAGGTGTACCTGTGGATGTATTTCAAGGCCTACCTTTTTGCTTTACATCATGGGAAAATCTAAAGAAATCAGCCAAGACCTCAGAAAAAGAATTGTAGACCTCTACAAGACTGGTTCATCCTTGGGAGCAATTTCCAAATGCCTGAAGGTACCACGTTCATCTGTACAGACAATAGTACGCAAGTGTAAACACCATGGGACCACGCGGCCATCATACCGCTCAGGAAGGAGACGCGTTCTGTCTCCTAGAGATGAACGTATTTTGGTGAGAAAAGTGCAAAACAATCCCAGAACAACAGCAAAGGACCTTGTAAAGATCCTGGAGGAAACAGGTACAAAAGTATCTATATACACAGTAAAAACGAGTCCTATATCGACATAACCTGAAAGGCCGCTAAGTAAGGAAGAAGCCACTGCTCCAAAACTGCCCCAAAAAAGCCTGACTACAGTTTGCAACTGCACATGGGGACAAAGATTGTACTCTTTCGAGAAATGTCCTCTGGTCTGATGAAACAAAAATAGAACTGTTTGACCATAACGACCAACGTTATGTTTGGAGGAAAAAGGGGGAGGCTTTCAAGCCGAAGAACACCATCCCAACCGTGAAGCACGGGGGTGGCAGCATCATGTTGTGGGGGTGCTTTGCTGCAGGAGGGACTGGTGCACTTCACAAAATAGATGGCATCATGAGAAAATAAAAATATGTGGATATATTGAACCAACATCTCAAGACATCAGTCAGGAAGTTAAAGCTTGGTCGCAAATGGGTCTTCCAAATGGACAATGACCCCAAGCATACTTCCAAAGTTGTGGCAAAATGGCTTAAGGACAACAAAGTCAAGGTATTGGAGTGGCCATCACAAAACCCTGACCTCAATCCTATAGACAATTTGTGGGTAGAACTGAAAAAGCGTGTGCGAGCAAGGAGGCCGACAAACCTGATTCAGTTACACCAGCTCTGTCAGGAGGAATGGGCAAAAATCACCCAACTTATTGTGGGAAGCTTTTGGAAGGCTACCAGAAATGTTTGACCCAAGTTAAACAATTTAAAGGCAATGCTACCAGATATTAATTGAGTGAATGTAAACTTCTGACCCACTGGGAATGTGATGAAAGAAATAAAAGCTGAAATAAATCATTCTCTCAACTATTATTCTGACATTTCACATTCTTAAAATAAAGTGGAGATCCTAACTGACCTAAAACAGGGAATTTTTACTAGGATTAAATGTCAGGGATTGTGAAAACTGAGTTTAAATGTATTTGGCTAAGGTGTATGCAAACTTCCGACTTCAACTGTACATGGGAGAGAAGACAATGGTGTGTCTGTATTCAGTGTGGTTCTGAGCACCTCAGGAACAGGGAAATGGGGAAACAGGGCTGCTGGATGCGGCCGGCGTGGTGAGCCCACTGTGGAACCCCCACCACTGGAGAAGGGCTCTCCTCAGACCTGTATTGTGTCAAGGAGAGTACCGCTGACCACACGCACAGTTCTCCTTCCCTGTGATTCAAGCTTTGAAGCCTCCCGGGAAGCCACAACAATAATGTGCATTGTTGTACAGTAACCATTGTCGGTGTGTGTGTGTGTGTGTGTGTGTCCTGTCTGTCTGTCTCTCTGTCTGTCTGTGTCTACAAATCATTGTGTTCTTCAAATAGTACTGTAATGTGCTAAGTATATGCTCCTCATCAAACAGGGGATTAGTGTACACATTTAGTGTAACTAGCATATCATTACAACAGAAGTATACAGGAATTGGCACATCACCATCTTTGAAACACAAGATGTCAAACCTGAATGTAAAACTTACTCAAGCTACTCATCATCAACTTGTTAAACCAGTCATTATCAGGTGACGGAAATGTCACACTTCAAGGCAAGTTCAAAACTTCTGAACTTGACTGCTCAGTAGGGTGAATATGTCCACAACGTTGAAGACGGACATGTAACAGATAGAGCTAGCGGGACTCCTTATTACCTGACAGACAATCACATCTCTTCTACACCATGTGAGCTGCTCTGTAACATTGCAGTGTCAAATCAAATCAAACTTTGTCACCTTACCGTGAAATGCTTACATACAAGCCCTTAACCAACAGTGTAGACCTTACCGTGAAATGCTTACATACAAGCCCTTAACCAACAGTGTAGACCTTACCGTGAAATGCTTACATACAAGCCCTTAACCAACAGTGTAGACCTTACCGTGAAATGCTTACATACAAGGCCTTAACCAACAGTGAAGACCTTACCGTGAAATGCTTACATACAAGGCCTTAACCAACATTGTAGACCTTACCGTGAAATGCTTACATACAAGGCCTTAACCAACAGTGAAGACCTTACCGTGAAATGCTTACATACAAGGCCTTAACCAACAGTGTAGACCTTACCGTGAAATGCTTACATACAAGGCCTTGCCAACAGTGTAGACCTTACCGTGAAATGCTTACATACAAGGCCTTGCCAACAGTGTAGACCTTACCGTGAAATGCTTACATACAAGCCCTTAACCAACAGTGTAGACCTTACCGTGAAATGCTTACATACAAGCCCTTAACCAACAGTGTAGACCTTACCGTGAAATGCTTACATACAAGGCCTTAACCAACAGTGCAGTTCAAGAAAGAATTGAGAAAATATTTACCAAATAAACTAAAGTAAAAAATTATTTAAGTAGCCTCCCGGGTGGCGCAGTGGTTAAGGGCGCTGTACTGCAGCGCCAGCTGTGCCATCAGAGTCCCTGGGTTCGCGCCCAGGCTCTGTCGTAACCGGCTGCGACCGGGAGGTCCGTGGGGCGACGCACAATTGGCCTAGCGTCGTCCGGGTTAGGGAGGGATTGGCCGGTAGGGATCTCCTTGTCTCTTCGTGACTCCTGTGGCGGGCCGGGCGCAGTGCGCGCTAGCCAAGGTTGCCAGGTGCACGGTGTAGCCTCCGACACATTGGTGCGGCTGGCTTCCGGGTTGGATGCGCGCTGTGTTAAGAAGCAGTACGGCTGGTTGGGTTGTGTATCGGAGGACGCATGACATTCATGGCTCTCCCGAGCCCGTACGGGAGTTGTAGTGATGAGACAAGATAGTAGCTACTACAACAATTGGATACCACGAAATTGGTAAAATAAAATAACAATAACAAGGCTATATACAGGCGGTGCCGGAAACGAGTCACCGTGCGGGGGTACAGGTTAGTTGAGGTAATTTGTACATGTAGGTAGGGTGACTATGCTTCAATAATAAACAGCGAGTAGCAGCAGTGTACAAAATAAATGGGCGGGGGGGTGTCAATGTAAATATTCCGGTAGCCAATTGATTAATTGTTCAGCAGTCTTGGGGGTAGAAACTGTTAAGGAGCATTTTAGTGTTAGACTTCTCGCTCCGGTACAGCTTGCCGTGCGGTAGCAGAAATAACAGTCTATGACTAGGGTGGCTGGCAATTTTTAGGGCCTTCCTCTGATTAGTATAGAGGTCCTGGATGGCAGGAAGCTTGGCCCCAGTGATGTACTGGCGCCTTATGGTCAGATGCCAAGCATTTGCCATACCAGGCAGTGATGCAACCGGTCAGGATGCTCTCGATGGTGCAACTGTAGAACTTTATGAGGATCTGGGGAACCATGTCAAATCTTTTCAGTCTCCTGAGAGGGAAAATGTCTTGTCGTGCCCTCTTCACAACTGTCCTGGTATGTTTGGACCATGATAATTCGTTGGTGATGTGGACACCAAGGAACTTGAAACACTCGACCTGCTCCACTACAGTCCCATCGATGTTAATGGGGGCCTTTTTGGCCCACCTTTTCCTGTAGTCCACAATCGTCTCCTTTGTCTTGCTCACGTTGAGGGAAATTTTGTTGTCCTGGCATCACACTGCCAGGTCTCTGACCTCCTCCCCATAGGCTGTCTCATCGTTGTCAGTGATCAGGCCTACCTCTGTTGTGTCATCAGCAAACGTAATCATGGTGTTGAAGTCATGTTTGGCCAGTTGTGGGTGAACAGGGAGCACAGGAGGGGACTAAGTACACACCCCTGAGGGGCCCCAGTGTTGAGGATCAGCACGGTCAGGATCAAGTCCAGGATCCAGTTGCAGAGGGAGGTGTTAGCTTAGTTATGAGCTTCGTGGGCACTATGGTGTTGAACGCTGAGCTGTAGTCAATGAACAGCATTTTCACATAGGTGTTCCTTTTGTTCAGGTGGGAAAGGGCAGTGTGGAGTGCAATTGAGATTGAGTTATCTGTGGATCTGTTGAGGCGGTATGCGAATTGGAGTGGGTCTAGGGAGGAGGCTGTTGATGTGAGCCATGACCAGCCTTTCAAAGCACTTCATGGCTACTCGCCCAATGCTCTTAACTGCGAGGCTACCTGCACCTTTTTCAATTGCGTAACCTAATGAATAGATGAAGAGAGGTGGAGAGGAGGAGAGGTGGAGGTGGAGAGGATGAGAGGTGGAGAGGTGGAGAGGAGGAGAGGTGGAGAGGTGGAGAAGTGGAGAGGTGGAGAAGTGGAGAGGAGGAGAGGTGGAGAGGTGGAGAGGTGAGAGTAAGAAAAGAGGAGAGGAGGAGAGGTGGAGAGGTAGAGAGGTAGAGAGGAGGAGAGGAGAGGAGGAGAGGTGGAGAGGTGGAGAGGTAGAGAGGAGGAGAGGAGAGGTGGAGAGGAGGAGAGGTGGAGTGGAGGAGGAGAGGTGGAGAGGAGGAGAGGTGGAGTGCTGACTCCTCCTGCTGTCACTCCTCTAACAGACTGCAGTGTCTGGGATGTGCAGTCTGATACACTGTATGGTACATTGTTGTACGTGCATGTGTGTATGTGTGTTTCTCCGTGTGGTTCTGTGTGTGTCTGTGCTGACGGGGGCCGGACCAACATACGCCCGCAAGCGAACACACACACTCATGTCCTCACTCGCTGCAGCCTGTCATTACTCCTGTCACGTAGCCACCTCCGCATTGAGCCCCCACAAGTCTCGACAGCCATCGGCACACACCTGGAGGGCCAAGCACCCCGTTCCCAGCCTGCTCCTTTACACACATACACACAGATACACACACACACACATGCTCACAAACTCCTATTCATATCCTGAAGCCTCAGTCCCTTCCTCGCCATCTCTCAAGGTATGTCTCGCTTTTTTCTCTCTCCTCAACCGCAAAATGCTTTAGTGTTATTTAATTGATTTCCTTTGTTATTATTCTCCATTCCTGAAGAGTGAAGCAGAAGTAGGACTCAGAGCCAGACTGGCAGCTGCAGGGCAGACTAGCAGGAGAGAGCAGGCCGCTCCTGTAGGCGTACTGAAAGGCACAGCAGAGTACAGCACAGCAGAGTACAGCACATACAGCAAGGTACAATGCTAACTGTTAGATACAGTACATGTACTGTAGCTATGCTGCTGGAGGGCAGGGCAGGCTGCTCCGGTAGGCCTATGTGGAAGGCACAGCAGAGTACAGCACAGCAGAGTACAGCACATACAGTAAGGTACAATGCTAACTGTTAGATACAGTACATGTACTGTAGCTCTGCTGCTGGAGGGCAGGGCAGGCTGCTCCGGTAGGCCTATGTGGAAGGCACAGTACACTAACTACTAGAGAAATCAACCACATGGCAGGCAAAGTAGCTAAAGTGCAGGGAGATGAGAGATCCGGGCAGAGTGGTAGAGTTCAATTAACAAACCATAGAAACGTCTCCATGCACTTTATATCAAGGCAATTTTACACTTCTTTTACAGATGTTGTACAGTACAGTAGGTAGGCTGGTGCAGGGAATGCCGGTTCACTAGACTGATGGGACGTCATGGTAGTTCCAGTAGTTTAACTTCTGAACCTGACTGCTCAGTAGGGTGAAATGTTCACAACGTTGAAGACGGACAAGTAACGAAAAAGCCAAACGTTGACCCAGAAAATATTAAAAACTATCGGCCTATATCGAATCACGCATTCCTCTCAAAACAAATGGAAAAAGCTGTTGGGTAGCAACTCACTGCCTTCCTGGAGACAAAGAATGTATACAAAACACTTCAGTTTGGTTTTAGACCCCATCACAGCACTCAGACTGCACTCGTGAAGGTGGTAAATTCCCTTTTAATGGCGTCAGACCGAGGCTCTGCATCTGTTCTCGTGCTCCTAGACCTTAGTGCTGCTTTTGATACCATCGATCACCACATTCTTTTGGAGAGATTGGAAACCCAAATTGGTCTACACGGACAAGTTCTGGCCTGGTTTAGATATTATCTGTCGGAAAGATATCAGTTTGTCTCTGTGGATGGTTTGTCCTATTCACTATATATTTGACCTCTTGGAGATGTCATTGGGAAACATAATGTTACCTTTCACTGCTATGCGGACAACACACAGCTGTACATTTCGATGAAACATGGTGAAAACCCAAAATTGGCTGTAAATGTTTTACCTTTAAACTCGGACAAAACAGAGATGCTAGTTGGATCTGACAATTAATCTTGATGGTTGCACAGTCATTGCAAATGAAACTGTGACTTCGCCGTTACTCTGGACCCTGATATCTCTTTTGACGAACATATCAAGAATATTTCAAGGACAGCTTTTTTCCATCTTTCTAACATTGCAAAAATATGAACATTTCTGTCCAAAAATTATGCAGAAAAATGTATCCATGCTTTTGTCACTTTTAGATTAGACTACTGTAATGCTCTACTTTCTGGCTACTCGGATAAAACACTAAATATACTTCAGTTAGTGCTAAACATGGCTGCTAGAATCCTGACTAGAATTATATTACTCCAGTTCTAGCCTCTCTACACTGGCTTCCTGTTAGCAAGGGCTGATTTCAAGGTTTTACTGCTAATCTACAAAGCATTACATGGGCTTGCTCCTACCTATCTTTCCGATTTGGTTGCTGGTTATCAAGGGGCAAAGTATTGACACTTTTTTAAAATTACGAGACAAGCTTAAAATGTTCTTTAAGGTGGCAGGTAGCCTAGTGGTTAGTGTGTTGGACTAGTAACCAGAAAGTTGCAAGATCGAATCCCCGAGCTGACAAGGTAAAAATCTGTTGTTCTTCCCTGAACAAGGCAGTTAACCCACTGTTCCTAGGCCGTTATTGAAAATAATAATTTGTTCTTAACTGACTTGCCTGGTTAAATAAAGATAAAATAAAATATGTTTTCTTTACTGACCATAATTTTCACATGATGAAGAGTTTCTCACATGACTGGCCTATCTGGGTGATGTTTTTTCTCCCCTGAATGATCTGAATCTAGGATTACAGGGACTCTACGCAACTACAGTGCCTTGCGAAAGTATTCGGCCCCCTTGAACTTTGCGACCTTTTGCCACATTTCAGGCTTCAAACATAAAGATATAAAACTGTATTTTTTTGTGAAGAATCAACAACAAGTGGGACACAATCATGAAGTGGAACGACATTTATTGGATATTTCAAACTTTTTTAACAAATCAAAAACTGAAAAATTGGGCGTGCAAAATTATTCAGCCCCTTTACTTTCAGTTCAGCAAACTCTCTCCAGAAGTTCAGTGAGGATCTCTGAATGATCCAATGTTGACCTAAATGACTAATGATGATAAATACAATCCACCTGTGTGTAATCAAGTCTCTGTATAAATGCACCTGCACTGTGATAGTCTCAGAGGTCCGTTAAAAGCGCAGAGAGCATCATGAAAAACAAGGAACACACCAGGCAGGTCCGAGATACTGTTGTGAAGAAGTTTAAAGCCGGATTTGGATACAAAAAGATTTCCCAAGCTTTAAACATCCCAAGGAGCACTGTGCAAGCGATAATATTTAAATAGAAGGAGTATCAGACCACTGCAAATCTACCAAGACCTGGCCGTCCCTCTAAACTTTCAGCTCATACAAGGAGAAGACTGATCAGAGATGCAGCCAAGAGGCCCATGATCACTCTGGATGAACTGCAGAGATCTACAGCTGAGGTGGGAGACTCTGTCCATAGGACAACAATCAGTCGTATATTGCACAAATCTGGCCTTTATGGAAGAGTGGCAAGAAGAAAGCCATTTCTTAAAGATATCCATAAAAAGTGTTGTTTAAAGTTTGCCACAAGCCACCTGGGAGACACACCAAACATGTGGAAGAAGGTGCTCTGGTCAGATGAAACCAAAATTGAACTTTTTGGCAACAATGCAAAACGTTATGTTTGGCATAAAAGCAACACAGCTGAACACACCATCCCCACTGTCAAACATGGTGGTGGCAGCATCATGGTTTGGGCCTGCTTTTCTTCAGCAGGGACAGGGAAGATGGTTAAAATTGATGGGGAGATGGATGGAGCCAAATACAGGACCATTCTGGAAGAAAACCTGATGGAGTCTGCAAAAGACCTGAGACTGGGACGGAGATTTGTCTTCCAACAAGACAATGATCCAAAACATAAAGCAAAATCTACAATGGAATGGTTCAAAAATAAACATATCCAGGTGTTAGAATGGCCAAGTCAAAGTCCAGTCCTTTCAAGCACACCCTTCTCATTAACCTGTGGTGAGTTATTCACCATTTTTGATGAACAAATACGTTTTATATGTAAGATGGTTAAATAAAAAGCAACATTTTGATTCTTACTATTTGTGCCCTGGTCCTATAATAGCTCTTTGTCACTTCCCACGAGCCGGGTTGTGACAAAAACTCACACTCATTCTTATGTTTAATAAATGTATTGTATAGTGTGTGTGTGGCAGGCTTACAATGAGGGCAAAAAACAACATTTGAGAGTGTGCTGACCCTGATGCTAGACGGGGTACGCAGCTGGAGGTTGAACGTTTGAAGAGGTACGGGACCTTTAAAAAGATTGGGAAGCACTGACCTAGAGCATAGGGGAGAAGTATCCTCAATTAAAAGTTTGGTTAATTAGGTGGCAGATCAAGTTTGGTTAATTAGGTGGCAGACTATCTGCCAGTCTGTATCTGCCAGTCTGTATCTGCCAGTCTGTATGTGTCAGTCTGTATGTGTCAGTCTGTATG
Organism: Oncorhynchus clarkii lewisi; assembly: GCF_045791955.1. Taxonomy (NCBI): domain Eukaryota; kingdom Metazoa; phylum Chordata; class Actinopteri; order Salmoniformes; family Salmonidae; genus Oncorhynchus; species Oncorhynchus clarkii. The sequence goes on along the minus strand of NC_092159.1, from coordinate 55,869,333 downwards.
TGTCAGTCTGTATGTGCCAGTCTGTATGTGCCAGTCTGTATGTGCCAGTTTGTATGTGTCAGTCTGTATGTGTCAGTCTGTATCTGTCAGTCTGTATCTGCCAGTCTGTATCTGTCAGTCTGTATCTGTCAGTCTGTATCTGTCAGTCTGTTTCTGTCAGTCTGTTTCTGTCAGTCTGTTTCTGTCAGTCTGTATCTGCCAGTCTGTATGTGTCAGTCTGTATCTGCCAGTCTGTATCTGCCAATCCGTATGTGTCAGTCTGTATCTGCCAGTCTGTATCTGTCAGTCTGTATCTGCCAGTCTGTATCTGCCAGTCTGTATGTGTCAGTCTGTATCTGCCAGTCTGTATCTGCCAGTCTGTTTCTGTCAGTCTGTATCTGCCAGTCTGTATGTGTCAGTCTGTATATGGCAGTCTGTATGTGTCAGTCTGTATCTGCCAGTCTGTATCTGCCAGTCTGTATGTGTCAGTCTGTATCTGCCAGTCTGTATCTGCCAATCCGTATGTGTCAGTCTGTATCTGCCAGTCTGTATCTACCAATCTGTATGTGTCAGTCTGTATCTGCCAATCTGTATCTGCCAGTCTGTATCTGCCAGTCTGTATGTGTCAGTCTGTATGTGTCAGTCTGTATGTGTCAGTCTGTATGTGTCAGTCTGTATGTGCCAGTCTGTATGTGCCAGTCTGTATGTGTCAGTCTGTATGTGCCAGTCTGTATGTGTCAGTCTGTATGTGTCAGTCTGTATGTGCCAGTCTGTATGTGCCAGTCTGTATGTGCCAGTCTGTATGTGTCAGTCTGTATGTGCCAGTCCGTATGTGCCAGTCCGTATGTGTCAGTCCGTATGTGCCAGTCTGTATCTGCCAGTCTGTATCTGCCAGTCTGTATCTGCCAGTCCGTATGTGTCAGTCTGTATGTGTGAGTCTGTATGTGCCAGTCTGTATCTGCCAGTCTGTATGTGTCAGTCTGTATCTGCCAGTCTGTATCTGCCAGTCCGTATGTGTCAGTCTGTATGTGTCAGTCTGTATGTGTCAGTCTGTATCTGCCAGTCTGTATGTGTCAGTCTGTATCTGCCAGTCTGTATGTGTCAGTCTGTATGTGTCAGTCTGTATCTGCCAGTCTGTATGTGTCAGTCGTTTTGGACACTACAGTTGAAATGGTTAACTTTGCTTAAACCAAGGCCCCTGAACTCTCATGTAATTTCTGGACTATGCAATGATATGGGCAGTGACCACGTAACACTTTTACAACATACAGAAATGCTCTGGTTATCAAGGGGCAAAGTATTGACATGTTTTTTTAAATTGAGAGACGAGCTTAAAGTTTTCTTTACCGACCATAATTAGCATAATTTACTGTATCTGTCAGTCTCTATCTGCCAGTCTGTATCTGCCAGTCTGTATGTGCCCGTCTGTATCTAACAGTCTGTATGTGCCCGTCTGTATGTGTCCGTCTGTATGTGTCAGTCTGTATGTGTCAGTCTGTATGTATCTGCCAGTCTGTATGTGTCAGTCTGTATGTATCTGCCAGTCTGTATGTGTCAGTCTGTATGTGTCAGTCTGTATGTGTCAGTCTGTATGTGCCAGTCTGTATGTGCCAGTCTGTATCTGCCAGTCTGTATGTGTCAGTCTGTATGTGTCAGTCTGTATGTGTCAGTCTGTATGTGTCAGTCTGTATGTGTCAGTCTGTATCTGCCAGTCTGTATGTGTCAGTCTGTATGTGTCAGTCTGTATGTGCCAGTCTGTATGTGTCAGTCTGTATCTGCCAGTCTGTATGTGTCAGTCTGTATCTGCCAGTCTGTATCTAACAGTCTGTATCTGCCAGTCCGTATCTGCCAGTCCGTATCTGCCAGTCCGTATCTGCCAGTCCGTATCTGTCAGTCTGTATGTGTCAGTCTGTATCTGCCAGTCTGTATGTGTCAGTCTGTATGTGTCAGTCTGTATCTGCCAGTCTGTATCTGTCAGTCTCTATCTCTCAGTCTTGGGTCATGTTCAAAAGGGCAAAAATGGTAGTTGTTCAGGTATAACCTCCTTGTTTCAATCCGTTTTCATGTGTTTTGTGCTTAATGAACACTGGCCTAGTGCGTGGGATAGAGAGCTGTGCAGTAGGTAGGTACATACGTGGGCAGTCAGTCAGAAGAGAACCCATCCAGTCAGCAGCTACAAAAACAGGATCTGAGAAGTCAAACTTCCCATTTTAGCCAACATAAGGAACACACCACTAGAAACCACAATGTATTGAGGTAGATTGGATCCTGGTTCAATGAAGGAAATACACAATATTAAATACACAATATTTAAACCTCCCTAAGATGCCAACCTGCTGGTTTTGTAGGACGCATGTACAACGCCTGAACAAACTACAAACATAAACTTCCGGAAGAGTTAATCAGGGAACAATGGAGAGCTCCGGGCCGAACCATTCAACCTATTCAACAGGGACTTTTGAAAAGAGCAAAAGTCCCAGTGGTGTTTGACTTTGTTTGCTGTCCTTTGTCATTCTACGTGGCTCGCTGCTTACTCAGCACAAGTCTCTATTCAAAGGGGGCTTACCATGTAGACACATGCCTGAGACAGCACACAGCACACTGATGTGACTGGTGCCCAGGTAGGTGAGGTGGCTGGCTGGCTTACTGTACCATCAGGAGCAGCAACAGCCAAGCAGCCATTCTCAGAACACATACAGTGAAACAATAAAAGTGCTGATATCCAGTGTGCAGCGCATGACAAAAGGCCTGAGGAAATATATACCAGAGCCTACACCTAGTCAACTATCACACCACAGGTGTAATATACAGCAGTCAGCCTACACCTAGTCAACTATCACACCACAGGTGTAATATACAGGAGTCAGCCTACACCTAGTCAACTATCACACCACAGGTGTAATATACAGCAGTCAGCCTACACCTAGTCAACTATCACACCACAGGTGTAATATACAGCAGTCAGCCTACACCTAGTCAACTATCACACCACAGGTGTAATATACAGCAGTCAGCCTACACCTAGTCAACTATCACACCACAGGTGTAATATACAGCAGTCAGCCTACACCTAGTCAACTATCACACCACAGGTGTAATATACAGCAGTCAGCCTACACCTAGTCAACTATCACACCACAGGTGTAATATACAGCGGTCAGCCTACACCTAGTCAACTATCACACCACAGGTGTATGGACTATACCTTTTAGAGTAGGATATAGGGCGTCATACTTTGGGCATGTACACTAGTTACCCGATGATTTACATCTGACCAATGTCTTAAACATGATTCAAATCATTGAGCAGGAAGGCCACACCCACAGATCTGAGGGCCTTTCTGACTGGCGTCTTTCATCTTTAAGTCTTACTTCACCAGGTAAATGGACTGAGAATTTTTTTTTGTATACAGCAAATGACCTGGGAAAGAGTTGTAGAGGGAGAGGAAAGGGTTCTGAGACTGTTATAGTATACAGAGCGAGCGAGCACGCACACACACACACGCACGCACACACACACACGCACACACACACACGCACGCACGCACACACACACACATGCACACACACACACACACACACACACACACATGCACACACACACACACACACACACACACACATGCACACACACACACACGCACACACACGCACACACACACACATGCACGCACACACACATGCACACACACACACACACACACACACACACACACACACACACACACACACACACACACACGCAGGGCCTGAGATTGTTATAGCAACAACCCAGTCAGACGTGTGTTTGGCGTCAGTCTGAGTCTGTAGAGCGGAGGTAAGGTTATGAGGCTCCACATTAACACACCTCCCACATCTCCTCACTTTGTCTGCTAATATCAGGCTCTTTAACAAACACACACCGCTTTGATGTAATGCTCTAAAACATATGCCAAACTGTGTTCTCCCTCCCTTCCTCCCTACAAACCTACCGCCTATAAGAGAGAGAGAGAAAAACAAGTTGGTTCCCTCACTTGACCTTACCGCTGAAAGCCACCCACACACACAAACGCACAGGTAGGTATGTGCAAACATACACACTTACATTGACACACACACACACAACACACACACACCTTCCAGTAAGTTGAGTTAACACACCCCTCCTCCTGTAAATCCAACCTGAACCTACCGACCTGTATTCGTCTATATGTCTCCTAATCCAGGATCTTCAGACAGTTGGCCCCACAGGCAACATGACTTGACATAAGATTATATTACCCAGAATACCTGGGAAATATTTCACAACAGAGACAATGCTTTTTGAATAGTTTCCCATTTGACTTGGTAATGCTGTTCATATTTACAACCTAACAAGAGTTGCATTACGGTGCCGACCAGGTCCATATTTAGTCATGTCAGCTGTTTGTTCATCCTGCATGCTCTCAAGTCTGCCCAGCAAGACATGAACCTCTGAACCACTGAACAACTCACACTGGAATCAAGAAGCAAACCGAGCATTAGTCATCATGCGTCGTTGAGTCTGGAGGACAACCAGTCAGGTAAAACTTATACTGTAGCTACAACTGAGTGTTACAATATGCCAAGCCCCTCCAACCCGTCTCTCTCTCGCTCCATCACATGTCTGTGGGCCCTGTGTGTGTTAGAAATGACATCATGAGGAGTACACACAGAAGAGAGGAGTCTGGGTAACGTCAGGCCCATGGCCCGGTCAGTCTGACACCAGCTCGCTGCCTCATTTACATACAACAATATACAGGCGCACGGCCCGCTCCCAAACATACACTAACAAACCATCAACTGAATGCTAAAGTCAATCTCAGTCAAAACCACCCGTTTGTCTGTCTGAGCTAGAGAGAAAGGGCTGAGGTTTCCAAACACACATGAAGGTAGATCTAACTAGGCGTCAGGGTGCAGAGAGAGACAAGAGAGAGAGCGGGAGAGACAGTTAAAGAGAGATAGAGAGAGAGTTGAAGAGAGGGTGAGAGAGAGAGTGAGAAAGAGGGAAAGAGTGGGAGAGAGAGAAAGTTGAAGAGTGAGGGAGCGAGAGAGAGAGAGAGAGGGAAAGAGCAGGAGAGAGAGGGAAAGAGCAGGAGAGAGAGGGTTGAAGAGTGAGAGAGAAAGAGAAAAAGAGAGAGAGAGAGAGAGGGAAAGAGCGGGAGAGAGAGAGACAGTTGAAGTGAATATATAGACATAATATGACATTTGAAAAGTCTTTAATCTTTTGGAACTTCTGTGAGTGTAATGTTTACTGTTCATTTTATTGTTTATTTCACTTTTGTTTATTATCCACTTCACTTGGTTTGGCAATGTTAACATATATTTCACATGCCAATACAGCCCTTACATTGAATTGAGAGAGAAAGAGAGAGAGAGAGAGAGAGAGAGAGACAGAGAGAAAGAGAGAGAGAGAGAGAGAGAGAGAGAGAGAGACAGAGAGAAAGAGAGAGAGAGAGAGAAAAAAAGAAGAGAGCCACAGATTGAGAGAGCGAGCCACAAAGTGAGTGAACGAGACAGAGACAAAAACAGAGAGAGGTATACAGCAGGAGAGAGAAAGGCTGTGTGTGTGTGTGTGTGTGTGTGTGTGAGTGAGTCAGGTGTGACCAAACAAAGCACACAACACAGGTACAGTATGCCAGCTGTACTTTCCTCTCCTCTCCTCCCCTCTACTCCACCCCTCAACCCCCTTGTGGTTCTGTCAGGATGAAAGACTCCTTGTCTAAGGGCCTAATCTCAGGACGATTAGTCAACGCGTCTTGATTAAAAGCCTTGCAATGGCAACCTGACCCCTCTCCTCTTCTCTTCCCCACCTCTGTAAAGTTGGCCCACAGGTGTCTGCACAATGCATTACAGTACAGATCCAGGGATGACTTTCACATGAGTGTGAAAAAGAATGAAAGAAAGACGAGTCCAGGCTGCGACCCATAGAGTTGTCTGCTGCAGCCCTGACAACAAGGATGGGACCCAAGCCCCAACACAGGCAACCCATAGAGTGTCTGCTGCAGCCCTGACAACAAGGATGGGACCCAAGCCCCAACACAGGCAACCCATAGAGTGTCTGCTGCAGCCCTGACAACAAGGATGGGACCCAAGCCCCAACACAGGCAACCCATAGAGTGTCTGCTGCAGCCCTGACAACAAGGATGGGACCCAAGCCCCAACACAGGCAACCCATAGAGTTGTCTGCTGCAGCCCTGACAACAAGGATGGGACCCAAGCCCCAACACAGGCAACCCATAGAGTTGTCTGCTGCAGCCCTGACAACAAGGATGGGACCCAAGCCCCAACACAGGCAACCCATACCAAACTACCTCTCTCTGCCTCTCTCTGCCTCTCTCGGCCTCTCTCGGCCTCTCTCTGTCTCTCCGCAGCAGACATGGTGAGCAATATGTTTGGAACATAGAATCGTAATATAATCGCAGTATCGAATGGAAACACATATGGAATGGTGAGAATCGTATTACATATCGTATCGGCACCTAAGGTTCCTGACTGGCCAGGCTGACATGCTGTTCAAACAGTTGGAGACGGACAGAAGGGTGTGTTCATAACAATTACACTGATCTACCTTGTTATCTAGAAAATAGATCCACGTTGGCTCAAGTTGAAATATAAATATTAGCTGGCTACTCACTAACACGTGGGCTTGTGTGTGAGAGTCTGCTGATGAGACCTGTGTTAATGTGAATGTTCTATAGCCTGCTACAAGAAGTTAGTCATTATTAGTGAATGTGTATTATACATGGTTCTGGTTACATTTCTAACAAAAAGGACATTTCCAAAGACAGACTTGAAAGTCAGACCAGTGAGAGGGAGGGTGTGTGTGTGTGTGTGTGTGTGTGTGGGGGTCGGGGGGGGGGGGGGGGGGGGGGGGGGCATTAATGTTGTTTTCTATAAACAGACACTTTGAAGAGGTCTTGAGAGATGGTATTTCACCTCATCATCACTTTCATCCAACTACATTCTTTCAACTGTCCCACAAACTATAAATACCTGAGAGTGAATGCCAAATTGCAAATACCTGACAGTGTAAATGAGAACATTCTATTGGTCTACTGGTACAATAGGCCACTAACGTGATTGCGTCCAATAGTATTGCAGGTAGAACCGTGCGATCATAATTAATAAAACAACTATATCCATTTGGAACAGAACAGACAACGCAAAAACAAATGAGGACAGAAACTTAAGGTTGGTTTTCCAAACACTGATTAAGCATAGTTCTGGACTAAGATTCACGCACAATCAAGATTCTCCATTGAAATAGCTTTTTAGTTTGCTATTTTGTAAAGCCGCCTAGGGTTTTCATACCTCCCCCTCTCCTCCTTCTACTCCTTTGTTTCACCCTGCTGTGTGTGTGTGTGTGTGTGTGTGTGTGTGTGTGTGTTTAAGAACAAATAAATGCAAATGTCAAGTGCTGACAGATTAGTATTTCAGCAAGCAGCCAACGGTAGAGACGGGATAACTTTAACCCCTTACTGTAGCCTGCAGGAACCCACTTCCAAAATGGATTATTCTGGAAGGGTTTCTGCAACTTGATGGGTATTTGGTGACATTAGGACAGATCTCTTCTTGAGAAAGCAGTTCCATTTACATTTGAGTCATTCAGCTGACTTCTGATCAGTGCATTGAACTAAAGTACATAAAACAACCACATACTGTATCACAACCATAACATAAACGCTCCACTTGTTATCATCAAACATTGGATAACAAATAACTATTGCTGACTTACTTCCATATGAAGAGAGAAAATGCATCATTGTGTGTATCTTTATTGGTCACTGTGATGTTCATCTATTTCTCCTCCCCATTAGCCCATAACTGCTATGTGGAACAGGAAATAACCTTTGACCCCTGTGGATGGGCTACTGTACTTCACCAATCAGATACACCATGTGTTTAACCCAGAGCCAAACGGTAAACGTCCGGCTGTTGGTGGGGAGGAGCTCTAATACCAATGACAGGAGGAGGGGCTGACATTTGAGAAATGTAATCCTAGCTTATCTCTGTGTGTGTGTGCGTGTGCGTGTGCATGTGCGTGTGTGTGTGTGTGTGTGTGTAGTAAGTCCACACTATAACAGACATGTATACAGGCAGTCAGGCAGGCAGTATGGTGGTCCGCCGGGTGAGAACACACATGGTTCAGATTAGGGCCCATGTAGTGAACAGAAGGAGGAGGAAAGAGAAGGTCTGCTAGCAGGAACAGGCAGGAACCCTCCAATTCTCACTTCCTGCTTCTGGGCGAAAAGCGATCCGATTCGCAGTCACCCAACTGTGCCGCCAACAGAGAGCACAGTGTTCCCCGGCAGCCAATAGGGGATTCATGGGATTTGTTGTACGCTCCCGGGGCAACCAATCACATTAAATCAAGCTGTCAACGCTCTAAAACACAGGGTTTATACCCCTAATGAGCACTGGGGATACGGATAAAGACAATCCCATTCAATCATGCTGCCAATTCTCGCTGTACTGGCGGCAGGTCCGGTGACAAGTATATCAATAATGAGAGGTTGCATGTTGAATGCACCGAGCTGTCTGTCTAAACTACTGGCACACAGCTCAGACACCCATGTATACCCCACTAGACATGCCACAAGAGGTCTCTTCACAGTCCCCAAGTCCAGAACAGACTATGGGAGGCACACAGTACAACATAGAGTCATGACTACATGGAACTCTATTCCACATAAAGTAACAGACACAAGCAGTAAAATTAGATTTAAAAATCAGATGAAAAAACACCTTATGGAACAGCGAGGACCGTGAAGCAACACAAACATTGGCACAGACACACACACACACACACACACACACACACACACACACACACACACACACACACACACACACACACACACACACACACACACACACACACACACACACACACACACACACACACACACACACACACACACACACACACACTACACATACACATGTATTTAGTACTGTAGATATGTGGTAGTGGTGGAGTAGGGGCCTGAGGGCACACAGTGTGTTGTGAAATCTGTGAATGTATTATAATGTTTTAAAACTGTATAAACTGCCTTAATTTTGCTGGACCCCAGGAAGAGGAGCTGCTGCTTTGGCAACAGCTAATGGGGATCCATAGTAAACCCCAGGAAGAGGAGCTGCTGCTTTGGCAACAGCTAATGGGGATCCATAGTAAACCCCAGGAAGAGGAGCTGCTGCTTTGGCAACAGCTAATGGGGATCCATAATAAACCCCAGGAAGAGGAGCTGCTTCTTTGGCAACAGCTAATGGGGATCCATAATAAACCCCAGGAAGAGGAGCTGCTGCCTTGGCAACAGCTAATGGGGATCCATAATAAACCCCAGGAAGAGGAGTTGCTGCTTTGGCAACAGCTAATGGGGATCCATAATAAACCCCAGGAAGAGGAGCTGCTGCTTTGGCAACAGCTAATGGGGATCCATAATAAACCCCAGGAAGAGGAGCTGCTGCTTTGGCAACAGCTAATGGGGATCCATAATAAACCCCAGGAAGAGGAGCTGCTGCTTTGGCAACAGCTAATGGGGATCCATAATAAACCCCAGGAAGAGGAGCTGCTGCCTTGGCAACAGCTAATGGGGATCCATGATAAATACAAATAGAAATGTATGCATCCCAAATGGCACCCTGTTGCCTACAATACAGAGTACACTACTTTTGATCAGCGCCCTATGGAATTCCCTATGAGCCCTGGTCCAAAGTAGGGTTCTACATAGGGAATCGGGTTTCATTAGCGATACAGCCCTGGTCAATGCCTGTCATTCCTCACAGGAAACGTATTTTCAAACAGAGGGAGGCTGATCATTAAATCTTAGGGAAAATAGAGGGATACGTTTACACTGCTTTCCCCCCAGGAAGCTAATCTAGAGTGTTTAAAGTGATAGGCAAGTTGAGCTGTTTAAAATGAGACCGAAGGGTGTTTTTTTTCAAGAAGTGTAGGAGTCAGTCAACAAGGTGTTGCACAACACCCTGAGGAGAGGGCAGGAGCCTAGCCTTATTCACAGGTAGGGAAGTAAGATATTAAACCAGATAATGACTGTGTGTGTGTGTGTGTGTGTGTGTGTGTGTGTGTGTGTGTGTGTGTGTAAAAAGTGGATTGTCCCTAATGCTTTGGTGACACAGTGACACATGGCGAAAGGAAACCATAATTATCGGCTTGTGTCACAACAGATCTTATTACTTCTAAGACCTGACAGCTCAATGTGACAAGTGCTCACAGTGTGGAGACCTTGAGTTGACCTGGGTGTCTCTCTCTCTCAGAGGCAGGAAGATAGATGACTGATGACTAACATCTCAGAATCCAGGTTACAACCCGGCAACAGATAAATACCGTGGCTGTCTCAACTGTGACAACTAGCATCCGTTCCTTGTATCCTTTGCCCAACAACCAACAGACTGTAACTGCACCCAGCTAGTTCAGGTGCCAAGGAAAGGAAGCCATAGATGAATGTTGAGATGAAGTCGTTGTCACCGACTCCACTCACGAGTATCAACATACGTCACACTAGTGGCCTTGTGATGCAAAAGACATATAACTAACTGCATGGCCAGGATCCTGAGATATAACTAACTGCATGGCCAGGATCCTGAGATATAACTAACTGTGTGGCCAGGATCCTGAGATATAACTAACTGTATGGCCAGGATCCTGAGATATAACTAACTGTGTGGCCAGGATCCTGAGATATAACTAACTGTATGGCCAGGATCCTGAGATATAACTAACTGTACGGCCAGGAACCTGAGATATAACTAACTGTATGGCCAGGATCCTGAGATATAACTAACTGTATGGCCAGGATCCTGAGATATAACTAACTGTATGGCCAGGATCCTGAGATATAACTAACTGTATGGCCAGGATCCTGAGATATAACTAAATGTATGGCCAGGATCCTGAGATATAACTACTACACTACTACTACTACTAAACTGCTACTATTAATACTACTACTGCTGCTACTACAACTGCTACTATTATTACTACTGCTACTACCTCTACTACTACTACTACTACTACTACTACTACTACTGCTGTTACTACTACTACTACTACTAAACTGCTACTACTACTACTACTACTACTGCTACTACTACTACTGCTACTACTACTGCTACTACTGCTACTACTGTGGTTACTATTATTACTCCTACTATTATTACTACTACTACTGCTACTGCTGCTACTACCTCTACTACTACTACTACTACTGCTGTTACTACTACTACTACTACTAAACTGCTACTACTACTACTACTACTACTACTACTACTACTACTGCTACTACAACTGCTACTACTACTACAACTGCTACTATTAATACTACTACTGCTGCTACTACAACTCCTACTATTATTACCACTACTACTGCTGCTACTACTACTATTATTACTACTTCTACAACTACTGCTACTACTACTATTATTACTACTTCTACAACTACTGCTACTACTACTATTACTACTGCTGCTACTACTACTATTATTACTACTTCTACTGCTACTACTACTACTACTACTACTACTATTATTACTACTTCTACAACTACTGCTACTACTACTATTACTACTTCTGCTACTACAACAAACTAGTACTACTACTGCTACTGCTACTACTATTACTACTAATAATACTGCTACTGCTACTACTGCTAACTGCTACTACCACTACTACTATTACTACTACTACTACTACTATATAAAAGTGAATGGAAAAAAAGAGAGAAATTAGACTGAAAGCTGAATTTGTGATGAACAGGACGTAGAGTTGCTTCCTGTTTCTGGGCCAATGGGCTGAGGGCTAAGCATCCACTCAGGCAGTGTGTGTACCTTTGTAGCTTTCTATTCCCCATCCCATGTCAGTTTAAAATGGAGTGAAACACAAAACAGCAATGCCTTGTTGTCATAGCTTGTTATGTTGTGTCCACTTGAATCAATGTAATAATAACAGTCAGCCCCATTAGTCAAGAACCAAACAGAAAATGTAAGAACTTCTGAGAAGAGTCATTGACCTAATAAACTTGATATGGAGATTGGAGATAACTACTACTACTCCCAGTCGGCACCCGTGAAGAATATCGTCATATGGTCCAAGCCTTCCCAGTCTCCTCTAATGCACGTTGTCTCTAGAGCCCCTGTAAGCCCCTGCAAACTGAATGGGGTAGCCCTGCATGGCTCTTCTATATCCCTGGGCCCTCTCCAGCCTCACCTTGTTTACCTTCCCTGTGTCTGGGTCAGTGACAGGGCTCTGACTGAACTCTAAGTGAGGGATGATTACATTATAAAAAATACACCATATGTCCTAAAAACCAGAATAACATTCATTAGGAACTAGCTAGGCAGCCTATAACCCATTCACTCCCAGGACAAGAGAACATGGTTCTGAAAGGTTTTTCTACAAGACAACAGTTACATGTATACGTGGAACCTTTTCATCCAAGACGGTTCTCCGGAACATTCTCTAAAAGCAGAAAAAGCTGAAAAACATGTATAGTTCCAGGTAGAACCGACCTAGTCAGGCTGGGGCTTATGGTTAGTGGGTATATCTCTCCTCTCCACCTGAAAATAGTGCTGTATCCCACCAAGCTTTATTTTCTAACCCTAGGAGGTTAAAAAAGAAACAGGATGAAAAGCTTCAACATCAGTTTCCAGTTTGACAGCAATTGCTTATTCAGCAAACTTCTGTGAAAAAGGGAAGACACTAAGAAAGAGACATCTAGAGGTGCAGCCTGTGTTGAGGAAAGGTCAGGGTAAACAGACATCTAGAGGTACAGCCTGTATTGAGGAAAGGCCCGTGTAAACAGACATCTAGAGGTACAGCATGTGTTGAGGAAAGGTCAGGGTAAACAGACATCTAGAGGTACAGCCTGTGTTGAGGAAAGGCCCGTGTAAACAGACATCTAGAGGTACAGCCTGTGTTGAGGAAAGGCTTGTGTAAACACACATCTAGAGGTGCAGCCTGTGTTGAGGAAAAGTCAGGGTAAACAGACATCTAGAGGTATAGCCTGTGTTGAGGAAAGGCCCGTGTAAACAGACATCTAGAGGTACAGCCTGTGTTGAGGAAAGGCCCGTGTAAACAGACATCTAGAGGTACAGCCTGTGTTGAGGAAAGGTCAGGGTAAACAGACATCTAGAGGTGCAGCCTGTGTTGAGGAAAGGTCAGGGTAAACAGACATCTAGAGGTATAGCCTGTGTTGAGGAAAGGTCAGGGTAAACAGACATCTAGAGGTACAGCCTGTGTTGAGGAAAGGCCCGTGTAAACAGACATCTAGAGGTACAGCCTGTGTTGAGGAAAGGCCCGTGTAAACAGACATCTAGAGGTACAGCCTGTGTTGAGGAAAGGTCAGGGTAAACAGACATCTAGAGGTGCAGCCTGTGTTGAGGAAAGGTCAGGGTAAACAGACATCTAGAGGTATAGCCTGTGTTGAGGAAAGGTCAGGGTAAACAGACATCTAGAGGTATAGCCTGTGTTGAGGAAAGGTCAGGGTAAACACACATCTAGAGGTGCAGCCTGTGTTGAGGAAAGGTCAGGGTAAACACACATCTAGAGGTGCAGCCTGTGTTGAGGAAAGGTCAGGGTAAACAGACATCTAGAGGTGCAGCCTGTGTTGAGGAAAGGTCAGGGTAAACACACATCTAGAGGTGCAGCCTGTGTTGAGGAAAGGTCAGGGTAAACAGACATCTAGAGGTACAGCCTGTGTTGAGGAAAGGCCTGGATAAAGGATTAACAAAGGGAAAAGTGGGGTGTACAATGAGGGTGTGCCTGTGTACATGTGACCGTGTACGTGCATACACACAAGTGCACACACATATACACACAGCTGTCCTTTTTCGAAACGCATCTGAACTGGATCAGCCTGTTTAGGCACCACGGAACCCAACCTATCTCTCTCTCTGTGTGTGTGTGTGCTCTAGTTGTGTGTCATAACAAGACAGAGCACGCTCACTGTAAGGGGGAGGGGTGGATTAACTTGATTTAGAATTCCTTCCCCTTAATGTGGCAATTACAGCGTCCCCTCTCCCCCTCCACTGCAGCAGCACAGCACGAGGCCTGTTCCAAGCACACCCAATATTTGTTTTGTACACAGGAACGCATTTCTTCATTCCTCTCCCTCCAAGTTCCCAAACTTCATAGCAGAGAGAGAGAAAGAGAGAGAGAGAGAGAGAGAGAGAGAGAGAGAGAGAGTAGGAATGAGAGAGAGAGAGAGAGAGAGAAAGAGAGAGGACCTGATACTCATTCCACACAGGGAGAGGGGTTTAGAACCCCACTCAGAGGATGTTTATAAAAAGTCAAAAACTCAATGTGGATTGCTTAGCTGTACATTACCTGACTAGTGTCACTCCATTCCTGTTGTTGTACCTTTCCCAAACCAGTCACCTTACTACCACTACTAGTTGATAATGACCAGTCTTATATTGCACCTCCTACTTTAACTGTTCAGCACCAGTTCTCCTTTCTCAATGACATATTCTCCTCTGTGTAAAACACACTGTTATACGTCCTGTAAATCTAAACCATGTAAAGCAACTTCATGTACAGAGTCATTTACTAAATAAACTTGATAAGCAGATCAAATGGAGATTGGTGATGCTGCTGTGCCACTCTCTGGGCGGTCAGGTCAAGCTGCAATAACAAACCCAATGCCCCCATGACAACGCAGCCGTGACGTCAAACCCCTGATCTAAACCAGTTCTGTAACAAAGTGAGGAGGATTTTTACACTCCATTTTTACACAATTTCTCAAGAGTACTACTGTGGCAAACCCCCTCCTCCTCCAAGCTGTGACACTTCTTCTGTGAGTTGAATTAACCTCAGAAACCTTGTTTCTATCCCTGGCCTTTCATTGGCTGAAGAGCTAAGTCGCGACCCCCTTTTCACCTCATTCTCACACATTCCATGCATCCAAAATAGCCCAGTTTCAATCAACTAAGCGGCTTAATTGACTGCTCTATATGCAAGAGATTTACATACGCAGGGGATGGAGGATGGAGGATGGAGGGTGGAGGGTGGAGGGTGGAGGATGGAGGGTGGAGGGTGGAGGGGGTGTCGGGAAGGAAGTAAACCCATGGAAGAAAAGAACTAAACAGTGAATAGGTGGCAGGACACTAAAGGGTGTTACATCTCTGTTATCTGTGCTAAAAATAGTCTGTCTGATGTGTGGATGAGAATGAGAAAGGCCTTTGTGAGGACTCCAAAACAAATGTGAGTTATCTTCAGGCACTGTCAGGGGCACCTCTCCCTGGGATGGAGCAGAGGAAGGACCCCGTGGTGAGGAGTCAGGACATCCTGCTCCTCCTCCTGTGGCTGGGACTGACTGCATGGGATAGGGACTCTCAGAGGACACCTGCAGTATAAAGCCTCGTTATTCTTATTTTATTGTTGCTCTTCTATATTTTTTACTTTACTTTATTTAGTCAATCTTTTCTTAACTCTATCTTCTTAAAACTGCATTGTTGGTTAAGGGCTTGTAAGTAAGCATTTCGCGGTAAGGTCCTGTTGTATTCGGAGCGCGTGTGACAAATACGATTTGATTTGATTTGAGTGCATACTTTGGGACGATGGTAGAGACTGGAACACTTAGAGCTACAGGTAGTGCCAGTCTGAGTGCCAGACAGAGATCGTCAACCCGGTGTGTACACACACTCTGTCAGTGTGCCAGCTGTGTGACATTAACATAGGCAGTGACCAGGCATAAAGCCAACCAGGGCTGGCCACATTTTCTAGGTGTGGTGCACTGTGCTGGTATATCTAATAACATATTTTCACAATGATCACAATGACAGCATGTAAGGTCTAATGTCAGACAAGAACGTTGTAACAATGTTAC
The DNA here is from genome assembly GCF_045791955.1 of Oncorhynchus clarkii lewisi. Lineage (NCBI taxonomy): Eukaryota > Metazoa > Chordata > Actinopteri > Salmoniformes > Salmonidae > Oncorhynchus > Oncorhynchus clarkii. The sequence continues at coordinate 55,853,513 of NC_092159.1, read as the reverse complement.
AGACAGAGGAAGCACAGATTTGACATAGACATTGAAATTGAAGGAGGCCCTATTTTTTAATTTGGGTTCTAGAGTTTCAAGCAAGAAGGTATAGGCATTCTACGTTTTCTGGGGTGCAGTTTGTGTGAGTGTGTGAGTGTGTGAGTGAGTGAGTGAGTGAGTGAGTGAGCGAGTGAGTGAGTGAGTGAGTGAGTGAGTGAGTGAGTGAGTGAGTGAGTGAGTGTGTGAGTGAGTGTGTGAGTGTGTGAGAGAGAGAGAGAGAGAGAGAGAGAGAGAGAGATGAAAGGCGAGCATGGAATCCTGTCTGACAAGTTGGTACATCAGCCTGGTCACCAGAAACAGCCGTCCATGTGGGACGTTTGAGAAGGTCCTGAGGAAGTGGATATATGCCTTCCTCGGCTCTCACCCCAAAACAACCAACCAATGGGACAGTACTGGGCTTGACCACTACACCACTCAGAGCCAGAGAACACTGCTAGACCACTACACCACTCAGAGCCAGAGAACACTGCTAGACCACTACACCACTCAGAGCCAGAGAACACTGCTAGACCACTACACCACTCAGATCCAGAGAACACTGCTAGACCCCTATACCACTCAGAGCCAGAGAACACTGCTAGACCACTACACCACTCAGAGCCAGAGAACACTGCTAGACCACTACACCACTCTGAGCCAGAGAACACTGCTAGACCACTACACCACTCAGAGCCAGAGAACACTGCTAGACCACTATACCACTCAGAGCCAGAGAAGACTGCTAGACCCCAATACCACTCAGAGCCAGAGAACACTGCTAGACCACTACACCACTCAGAGCCAGAGAACACTGCTAGACCACTACACCACTCTGAGCCAGAGAACACTGCTAGACCCCTATACCACTCAGAGCCAGAGAACACTACTAGACCACTACACCACTCAGAGCCAGAGAACACTGCTAGACCACTACACCACTCTGAGCCAGAGAACACTGCTAGACCACTACACCACTCAGAGCCAGAGAACACTGCTAGACCCCTATACCACTCAGAGCCAGAGAAGACTGCTAGACCGCTATACCACTCAGAGCCAGAGAACACTGCTAGACCACTACACCACTCAGAGCCAGAGAACACTGCTAGACCACTACACCACTCAGAGCCAGAGAACACTGCTAGACCACTACACCACTCAGAGCCAGAGAACACTGCTAGACCACTACACCACTCAGAGCCAGAGAACACTGCTAGACCCCTATACCACTCAGAGCCAGAGAACACTGCTAGACCACTACACCACTCAGAGCCAGAGAACACTGCTAGACCACTACACCACTCAGAGCCAGAGAACACTGCTAGACCACTACACCACTCAGAGCCAGAGAACACTGCTAGACCACTACACCACTCAGAGCCAGAGAACACTGCTAGACCACTACACCACTCAGAGCCAGAGAACACTGCTAGACCACTACACCACTCAGAGCCAGAGAACGCTGCTAGACCACTACACCACTCAGAGCCAGAGAACACTGCTAGACCCCTATACCACTCAGAGCCAGAGAACACTGAGATTGTGATGATACAGAATAAAATATGACAAGATGTTGCTTTCCCCAAACCGTAGCCCTAACCTTAACTACTCAAAATGAATGCCTAAACTTAACCCTTCGAGTTGTTTTTGTTTAAAACCTGTAACTATGTGGAATGAACCCTGTAACCACATGGAATGTACCCTGTAACCACGTGGAATGGACCCTGTAACCACGTGGAATGAACTCTGTAACCATGTGGAATGGACCCTGTAACCACATGGAATGAACCCTGTAACCACGTGGAATGGACCCTGTAACCACGTGGAATGGACCCTGTAACCACGTGGAATGGACCCTGTAACCACGTGGAATGAACGCTGTAACCACGTGGAATGAACCCTGTAACCACGTGGAATGAACTCTGTAACCATGTGGAATGAACCCTGTAACCACGTGGAATGAACCCTGTAACCACGTGGAATGAACTCTGTAACCACGTGGAATGAACTCTGTAACCACGTGGAATGAGTCAAAATTAGACGTTCATCCACATGACGTCAAATCCTGATTTATGTAACACACAGGTCTCAGCAGGGGAGAAACACACACTTTCATGTCACTCATGTTATCACACAGAGTGGAGGGCACAGAGTATCCACCGTGACCACTTCTGCACCCACCCACCCACACCCACACACACACAGGGTTGTAATAGTTATTATAATTACCTTCCTTATCCGACACCTGGCCGTCCACAAACATAGTTACATCATCATCACTCATTTATGAAACCAAGAATGTTGTAGTATTATACTGTTGTCAAACGAATAGACTGGGAATGAATGAAGCCTGAGTTAGCCTGCTGAGCTTAAGTCTAGGCATTAGCTTGGGGAGCTAACTCAAGTCTAAAGGTCTCAGGCAAGCTTACTCCTCACACGAATGTGGTTCATCCAGCCCCAACTCTGTTCCAAAGGGATGTTGCTGAATGTCCAATCTTCAACTCTCTCTCACCACATGGCCTCGCTATCTGGAAAAGAATGTACCAATCTTCAACTCTCTCCCACTACATGGCCTCGCTATCTGGCAAAGAATGTCCAATCTCCAACTCTCTCCCACTACATGGCCTCGCTATCTGGCAAAGAATGTACCAATCTTCAACTCTCTCCCACTACATGGCCTCGCTATCTGGCAAAGAATGGCCAATCTCCAACTCTCTCCCACTACATGGCCTCGCTATCTGGCAAAGAATGTCCAATCTTCAACTCTCTCCCACTACATGGCCTCGCTATCTGGCAAAGAATGTCCAATCTTCAACTCTCTCCCACTACATGGCCTCGCTATCTGGCAAAGAATGTACCAATCTTCAACTCTCTCCCACTACATGGCCTCGCTATCTGGCAAAGAATGTCCAATCTCCAACTCTCTCCCACTACATGGCCTCGCTATCTGGCAAAGAATGTCCAATCTTCAACTCTCTCCCACTACATGGCCTCGCTATCTGGCAAAGAATGTCCAATCTTCAACTCTCTCCCACTACATGGCCTCGCTATCTGGCAAAGAATGTCCAATCTTCAACTCTCTCCCACTACATGGCCTCGCTATCTGGCAAAGAATGTCCAATCTCCAACTCTCTCCCACTACATGGCCTCGCTATCTGGCAAAGAATGTCCAATCTCCAACTCTCTCCCACTACATGGCCTCGCTATCTGGCAAAGAATGTCCAATCTTCAACTCTCTCCCACTACATGGCCTCGCTATCTGGCAAAGATTGTCCAATCTTCAACTCTCTCCCACTACATGGCCTCGCTATGAATGAGTCAAAATTAGACGTTCATCCACATGACGTCAAATCCTGATTTATGTAACACACAGGTCTCAGCAGGGGAGAAACACACACTTTCATGTCACTCATGTTATCACACAGAGTGGAGGGCACAGAGTATCCACCGTGACCACTTCTGCACCCACCCACCCACACCCACACACACACAAGGTTGTAATAGTTATTATAATTACCTTCCTTATCCGACACCTGGCCGTCCACAAACATAGTTACATCATCATCACTCATTTATGAAACCAAGAATGTTGTAGTATTATACTGTTGTCAAACGAATAGACTGGGAATGAATGAAGCCTGAGTTAGCCTGCTGAGCTTAAGTCTAGGCATTAGCTTGGGGAGCTAACTCAAGTCTAAAGGTCTCAGGCAAGCTTACTCCTCACACGAATGTGGTTCATCCAGCCCCAACTCTGTTCCAAAGGGATGTTGCTGAATGTCCAATCTTCAACTCTCTCTCACTACATGGCCTCGCTATCTGGAAAAGAATGTACCAATCTTCAACTCTCTCCCACTACATGGCCTCGCTATCTGGCAAAGAATGTCCAATCTCCAACTCTCTCCCACTACATGGCCTCGCTATCTGGCAAAGAATGTACCAATCTTCAACTCTCTCCCACTACATGGCCTCGCTATCTGGCAAAGAATGGCCAATCTCCAACTCTCTCCCACTACATGGCCTCGCTATCTGGCAAAGAATGTCCAATCTTCAACTCTCTCCCACTACATGGCCTCGCTATCTGGCAAAGAATGTCCAATCTTCAACTCTCTCCCACTACATGGCCTCGCTATCTGGCAAAGAATGTACCAATCTTCAACTCTCTCCCACTACATGGCCTTGCTATCTGGCAAATAATGTGCAATCTTCAACTCTCTCCCACTACATGGCCTCGCTATCTGGCAAAGAATGTACCAATCTTCAACTCTCTCCCACTACATGGCCTCGCTATCTGGCAAAGAATGTACCAATCTTCAACTCTCTCCCACTACATGGCCTCGCTATCTGGCAAAAAATGTCCAATCTCCAACTCTCTCCCACTACATGGCCTCACTATCTGGCAAAGAATGTCCAATCTTCAACTCTCTCCCATTACATGGCCTCGCTATCTGGCAAAGAATGTCCAATCTTCAACTCTCTCCCACTACATGGCCTCGCTATCTGGCAAAGAATGTACCAATCTTCAACTCTCTCCCACTACATGGCCTCGCTATCTGGCAAAGATTGTCCAATCTCCAACTCTCTCCCACTACATGGCCTCGCTATCTGGCAAAGAATGTCCAATCTTCAACTCTCTCCCACTACATGGCCTCGCTATCTGGCAAAGAATGTCCAATCTCCAACTCTCTCCCACTACATGGCCTCGCTATCTGGCAAAGAATGTCCAATCTCCAACTCTCTCCCACTACATGGCCTCGCTATCTGGCAAAGAATGTCCAATCTTCAACTCTCTCCCACTACATGGCCTCGCTATCTGGCAAAGAATGTCCAATCTTCAACTCTCTCCCACTACATGGCCTCGCTATCTGGCAAAGAATGTACCAATCTTCAACTCTCTCCCACTACATGGCCTCGCTATCTGGCAAAGATTGTCCAATCTCCAACTCTCTCCCACTACATGGCCTCGCTATCTGGCAAAGAATGTCCAATCTTCAACTCTCTCCCACTACATGGCCTCGCTATCTGGCAAAGAATGTCCAATCTCCAACTCTCTCCCACTACATGGCCTCGCTATCTGGCAAAGAATGTCCAATCTCCAACTCTCTCCCACTACATGGCCTCGCTATCTGGCAAAGAATGTCCAATCTTCAACTCTCTCCCACTACATGGCCTCGCTATCTGGCAAAGAATGTCCAATCTTCAACTCTCTCCCACTACATGGCCTCGCTATCTGGCAAAGAATGTCCAATCTCCAACTCTCTCCCACTACATGGCCTCGCTATCTGGCAAAGAATGTCCAATCTTCAACTCTCTCCCACTACATGGCCTCGCTATCTGGCAAAGAATGTCCAATCTTCAACTCTCTCCCACTACATGGCCTCGCTATCTGGCAAAGAATGTCCAATCTCCAACTCTCTCCCACTACATGGCCTCGCTATCTGGCAAAGAATGTCCTATCTCCAACTCTTTCCCACTACATGGCCTCGCTATCTGGCAAAGAATGTCCAATCTCCAACTCTCTCCCACTACATGGCCTCGCTATCTGGCAAAGAATGTCCAATCTCCAACTCTCTCCCACTACATGGCCTCGCTATCTGGCAAAGAATGTCCAATCTCCAACTCATTCCCACTACATGGCCTCGCTATCTGGCAAAGAATGTCCAATCTCCAACTCTCTCCCACTACATGGCCTCGCTATATGGCAAAGAATGTCCAATCTCCAACTCTCTCCCACTACATGGCCTCGCTATCTGGCAAAGAATGTCCAATCTCCCGCTCAGCCCACCTGCACTTTTACAGCCAGTGTGGAATGTATTTATATTAGAGACGTCAGCCATGTTTAACATCAGAATATATCAAACTGGCACTTCAACAGTAGTCCCAGGAATCAGACTCCTTTTCCACCCTTCCTCCTCCCTCTCACATTTGCAGAGCAGATGTCTTGATTAGAATGCATCAGGGATCCTGTCATCCAGGCAACGTGAGGGTGAACCCCAAAAATGTAGACCCCTTGATGACAGTTGGGCTTAGTATACATGACAATGTTTTAAGGACAAAAACACCAGCATGGTCTCATTAGAATGTAACACAAGTGACATTAATGCCACATTATTTGACATATTCGTTATATTGTCACTTTCGGTGACAGATTACTGGTGTGTTACTATAATGATGTATGTTCACTAATTCCACCTCCAATATCATTTCCTCCACGGGATCCAAAATAATACATTTTAAAAACTATAGAAAGACCACCCAATAAACCCAGATCGAGCCCCTTAAATATCCAATCAGACATTGTGATTCTGTTGGACCAGACAGTGTTTACGTCACAGCCTGTGAAGATCGGAGGCAGAGGCAGAGGGTCACATGTTTTACTGCTCCAGCCGTGTTTGTCTTCGTCCCAAAACGCTCTGGTCAAAAGCAGTGCACCACGTAGGGAATAGGGTGCAATTTGGGACGCCGCCTTTAAATCATCAGGTACAAGTAAAACAAACAGCTAGAGAGGGGATGTTTAGTGTAGAGAGAAGGATCCAACTCCTGTTAATACATGTTCATTAGTTTTAATGGCCTGTTGGCTCCTGTATGATATTAAATGGAAAAGAACCATGCTGAGGCTAATCTAAATAAACTCAAAGTCTCTCTCTCTCTCTCTCTCTCCTGTCTCTCTCTCTCTCTCTCGCCTGTCTCTCTCTCTCTCTCTCGCCTGTCTCGCTCTCTCTCTCTCTCGCCTGTCTCTCTCTCTCTCTCGCCTCTCTCTCTCTCGCCTGTCTCTCTCTCTCTCTCTCGCCTGTCTCTCTCTCTCTCTCTCTCTCTCTCTCTCTCAACAGTGGTGTGTGGAAGGAGGGTGAGAGAAGGGAGACTGTATAGATAGTATAGTTCTGCTGACTCTGCAATTTGTGGTTAAACTGGACCCACAGAACAAATGATTAAATGCATAAACCATGGTGAAGCAAGCTGAAGCTCCAGTGAACTGTCTAATTCCAAGGGTAAAAAGGAACCTCCACTACTGTACTCTTGTGGTTAGTACTCTGCTCCTCTCAAAGCATCTCAGAACCTTGTTTATGATGTCTTGCCAACTGCACACATGACAATGACCATATGAGCTGGCAAGACAGCACAAAGAGATCTGGGACCAGGCTTCTCACTTGGTGCCCAGAGCCCCAGACAGGCACATCTTGGACCCACCTGAGCCCAGAGAGAGACCATGCAGGCCAGGCAGAGTGGTCCAGATGGCCCCCTGGGGAAAGGGGCTGCAACATAAACACACCACCACCAGAGAGAGACATGGCTGGTGGGCGGTGGGAGGGTGGCGGGTCAGGGACCAGCTAGCACCCGTTTATTTATGCACATGTCTGGGTCTGGGGCCCATGCTACCCCCTTCTCCCCCCTCCACCACAACACCAGGGAGATGAGAGAGAGGGAATGAGAGGAGATGGAGAGAGAGAGAGGGAAAGAGAGGAGATGGAGAGAGAGAGGGAAAGAGAGGAGATGGAGAGAGAGAAGGAAAGAGAGGAGATGGAGAGAGAGAGAGGGAAAGAGAGCCATCTCCTCTCTTTCCCTCTCTCTCTCTCCATCTCCTCTCCTTCCCTCTCTCTCATCTCCCTGGTGTTGTGGTGGAGGGGGGAGATGGAAAGAGAGGGAAAACAAAAAGATAATGACTTGACACAATTGAAAGGAATTAACAAAAAAACAGAGCAAACTAGAATGCTATTTGGCCCTAAACAGAGAGTACACAGCGGCAGAATACCTGACCACTGTCACTGACCCAAAATTAAGGAAAGCTTTGACTATGTACAGACTCAGTGAACATAGCCTTGCTATTGAGAAAGGCTGCCGTTGGCAGACCTGGCTCTCAAGAGAAGACAGGCTATGTGCACACTGCCCACAAAATTAGGTGGAACCTGAGCTGCACTTCCTAACCTCCTACCAAATGTATGACCACATTAGAAACACATATTTCCTTCAGATTACACAGACTTACAAAGAATTAGAAAACAAACCCAATTTTGATAAACTCCCATATCTATTGGGTAAAATACCACAGTGTGCCATCACAGCAGCAAGATTTGTGACCTGTTGCCACAAGAAAAGGGCAACCAGTGAAGAACAAACAGCATTGTAAATACAACTCATATGTATGTTTATTTTTAACTATTTAACTATTTGCACATAATATGACATTTGAAATATCTTTATTATATTGGAACTTATGTGAGTGTAATGTTTACTGTACATTTTGTTATTGTTTATTTCACTTTTGTTTATTATCTATTTCACTTTCTTTGGCAATGTAAACATATGTTTCCATGCTAATAAAGACATTAAATATAATTGAAATTGAATTGAATTGAGAGAGAGAGAGACAGAGGGAGAGACAGAGAGGGAGAGACAAAGAGAGACAGAGAGGGAGAGACAGAGACAGGGAGAGACAGAGAGAGAGAGACAGAGACAGAGAGAGACACAGAGAGAGAGAGAGACAGAGAGAGAGACAGAGAGAGAGACAGAGAGAGAGACAGAGAGAGACACAGAGAGAGAGAGAGACAGAGAGAGAGACAGAGAGAGAGACAGAGAGAGACACAGAGAGAGAGAGAGGGAGAGAGAGAGAGAGAGAGACAGAGAAAGACACAGAGAGAGACAGAGAGAGAGAGAGAAACACAGAGAGAGAGAGAGAGAGAGAGAGAGAGAGAGACAGAGAGAGACAGAGAGAGACACAGAGAGAGAGAGAGAGAGAGAGAGAGAGAGAGACAGAGAACGACACAGAGAGAGACAGAGAGAGAGAGAGAGAGAAATACAGAGAGAGAGAGAGACACAGAGAGAGACACAGAGAGAGACAGAGATAGAGAGAGAGGGGGAGAAAGAGAGCGAGAGGGGGAGAAAGAGAGAGAGAGGGGGAGAAAGAGAGAGAGAGAGAGGGAGAGGGAGACATAAGACATTTATACAGAAACTGATGTTGGTTTCCATGGTCAATAAAAACTTTAAAGGCCCACCAACTGTTCACTGTAACCTATAACAGCAATGCATGGGCATGTGTTTGTTCACATGCACATCCATTTAGATAGAAAACACGCTAAAGTTTCTAAAACTGTTACAATTATGTCTGTCAGTATAACAGAACTGATATGGCAGGCGATACAATGATTTTCCTCAGGTTATCGTTTATTTGCGTATTAGGATACCTAAAGTTTGATTATAAACGTTGTTTGACTTGTTTGGAAAAGTTTATTAGTAACGTTTGGGAATCATTTTGTATGCATTTTGATGGAGGGAAACTGGATGGATTATTGACTGAAGCACGCCAGCTAAACTGAGTTTTTATGGATATAAAGAAGGACATTGTCGAACAAAAGGACAATTTGTGATGTAACTGGGACCTTTTGGAGTGCCAACAGAAGAAGATCAAAGGTTAGGCATTTTTTCTATCGCTATTTCTGACTTTCGTGTCGCACCTGCCAGGTTGAAATATGTTATGCATTTGTATGCTGGGGCGCTGTCCTCAGATAATTGCATGGTTTCCTTTCTGAAATCTGACACAGCAGCTGGATTAACAAGAGGTTAAGCTTTATTTTGATGTATAACACTTGTATGTCTTATACATTTTTATTATGAGTAGTTCTGTTTTTGAATTTAGCGCATTGCAATTTCACTGGATGTTGTCAAATCAATCCCGTGAACGGGACTGGAGCGGGAAGGGGTCTCTAAGAAGTTTTACTTCCCAGTCCAACAAGATTAGATTAGAGAACCTCAGTAATCTAAAGAATCTCATCTGAACTGTGAGTTCAACACAAACCATAAACACGGCGACGTTGCTAGAGGCATCGGCTACAGGACGACAAAAATGGAGCGAGAATTCAGAGTATACACTGTACATTTACCGGTAAAGAGGCAAATACCCAACCCACTTATAGGACGTTTTATAAACGTTATGTACTGTACGCCTAACCTGGATCCTATTTATTAGTGCACACCTTAGCAAAACGTTTTGCAACGGAACACGAAAAATAGGGTTTCTTATTGGACAAGTGCAGCTACTCCCTTAATGTTTCAGTCAGTTTTCCCCCGTTTGGCGCCTAATGAACTGACTCAAGTCTCACTTTTAATCTGTGCAGAGTCCGCCTCAATTTATTTCAGCTCAATCTAGGTTTTTACAATAGGGCTTTACAGCTTAATATCCCTGTCTACAGAAACCCAGACGTTGTAAGGTGGTTTTACCACCCCTGCACAGTTATTTTATGCCGGGCCAAACGTCATGCCATTACTGTACAGTACAGGGTAGGGAGAGAGAGATGAAGGCAGAGAGACATTTACTTTCAGTTTCAATACAAAAAAACAGGGTCTGGTAACCTGGGGAGACCGAATATTCTGAAGTCAAACAGAGGTAGAACAGGGTAACTAGTCCTGTAGAACAGGGTAACTAGTCCTGTATTTGGGGCTATGCTATAGGATAGTCATTGGGCAGGTAGAACAGGGTAACTAGTCCTGTATTTGGGGCTATAGGATAGTCATGGGTCAGGTAGAACAGGGTAACTAGTCCTGTATTTGGGGCTATGCTATAGGATAGATAGTCATGGGTCAGGTAGAACAGGGTAACTAGTCCTGTATTTGGGGCTCTAGGATAGTCATGGGTCAGGTAGAACAGGGTAACTAGTCCTGTATTTGGGGCTATAGGATAGTCATGGGGCAGGTAGAACAGGGTAACTAGTCCTGTATTTGGGGCTATAGGATAGTCATGGGTCAGGTAGAACAGGGTAACTAGTCTTGTATTTGGGGCTATGCTATAGGATAGTCATGGGTCAGGTAGAACAGGGTAACTAGTCCTGTATTTGGGGTTATGGTATAGGATAGATAGTCATGGGTCAGGTAGAACAGGGTAACTAGTCCTGTATTTGGGGCTATGCTATAGGATAGATAGTCATGGGTCAGGTAGAACAGGGTAACTAGTCCTGTATTTGGGGCTATGATATAGGATAGTCATGGCTCAGGTAGAACAGGGTAACTAGTCCTGTATTTGGGGCTATGCTATAGGATAGTCATGGGTCAGGTAGAACAGGCTAACTAGTCCTGTATTTGGGGCTATGCTATAGGATAGATAGTCATGGGTCAGGTAGAACAGGGTAACTAGAACTGTATTTGGGGCTATGCTATAGGATAGATAGTCATGGGTCAGGTAGAACAGGGTAACTAGTCCTATATTTGGGGCTATGCTATAGGATAGTCATGGGTCAGGTAGAACAGGCTAACTAGTCCTGTATTTGGGGCTATGCTATAGGATAGTCATGGCTTAGGTAGAACAGGGTAACTAGTCCTGTATTTAGGGATATAGGATAGTTATGGAGCAGGTAGAACGGGGTAACTAGTCCTGTATTTGGGGCTATAGGATAGTCATGGGTCAGGTAGAACAGGCTAACTAGTCCTGTATTTGGGGCTATGCTATAGGATAGTCATGGCTCAGGTAGAACAGGGTAACTAGTCCTGTATTTAGGGATATAGGATAACCATGGAGCAGGTAGAACAGGGTAACTAGTCCTGTATTTGGGGCTATAGGATAGTCATGGGGCAGGTAGAACAGGGTAACTAGTCCTGTATTTGGGGCTATGATATAGGACAGTCATGGCTCAGGTAGAACAGGGTAACTAGACCTGTATTTGGGGATATGCTATAGGATAGTCATGCTTATGCAGATATGTGACAAAGCCTGACAAGGTCATGATCAGTACCCAGCTCATATAATCTGACAAGGTCCTGATCATTACCCAGCTCATAAAACCTGACAAGGTCCTGATCATTACCCAGCTCATATAACCTGACAAGGTCCTGATCAGCACACAGCTCATATAACCTGACAAGGTCCTGATCAGCACACAGCTCATATAACCTGACAAGGTCCTGATCAGTACCCAGCTCATATAACCTGACAAGGTCCTGATCATTACCCAGCTCATATAACCTGACAAGGTCCTGATCAGTACCCAGCTCATATAACCTGACAAGGTCCTGATCAGTATCCAGCTCATAAAACCTGACAAGGTCCTGATCAGTATCCAGCTCATATAACCTGACAAGGTCCCGATCAGTACTCAGCTCATAAAGCCTGACAAGGTCCTGATCAGTATCCAGCTCATATAACCTGACAAGGTCCTGATCAGTACTCAGCTCATAAAGCCTGACAAGGTCCTGATTAGTACCCAGCTCATAAAGCCTGACAAGGTCCCGATCAGTACTCAGCTCATAAAGCCTGACAAGGTCCTGATCAGTACCCAGCTCATAGATGATGTCACTTGGCAGACGCTGCTTCCTGAAGCAACAGTGCACACACATGTTCAACATGTGATCCCTGCGGGAATTGAACTCACATCCATGTTGTAAGTGCCTTGCTATTTCAAACTGAGCCACACAGGACATATATGCTGCTACTCATGCCAATGGGAAATCTGCAGCAGAGCCTCAGAGAACCCCTGATCACTCTGCTCATCTCTCCTCTGTTCTGATACAGTGCTTCAACTAGGCCGACACTACACTACAGTACAGTACAGTTCAGTACATTGCCTTACACAAAGCCTGCCAACTCATGTGTTTTATGTTGCCTTTCACAAGAACCAGAACAAAAACAAGTGAGGGAGTGTTCAAAAGCCAAGTTACACATTCAACAAACCTTGTGGAAGGGCCCTGAAACCAACTCTGTTACATTTCTCCTTGTTTAGAGAAAATCATCCATTTCAGGGGAGTGTTTTGTCTCTTTCTCATCTTAAACTTATTTTGTGATTTCATGATATGCACATCATCCACTTTAGAGGCACTCACAATAACATATTAGCATAACTATATATATAATGATAATAACAACAAACAAAAAAATTCGGACCAAAAATATTTATTCACATTATCGTCATGGCGGCAGGGACACATTTATTAGCTGTTAATGTCATTGAAGAAAGTGTCTACTTACAACTATGATTATCTATTCTAAGTGGGAATGTTCTTGTTGCTCATTTCATTCCAGCATCGTTAAATGATTGTGTAGAGAGCAAATAAACGTGGGCTAGGTGATTAGCACACTGGCCTCATGTGGCGTGCATACACCCACATGCATAAGCATTACACACAAACACACACAAACACACACATACACACAGCATCACCTAATTAAGACCACACTGCCTTTTAGCGCCTGTTTATATCTCAGTCTTAAATTAATGCTTTGCCCAGAGCTGCTTTCAAAACAGCTCAGGGAGAACGGGGAAGGAGAGAGGCAGAGAAAGAGAGAGGGAAGGAGAGAGAGAGGGAGGGAATTAGAGAGGCAGAAAGTGAGAGAGAGAGAAGGAGAGAGAGAAGTTAGGAGAGAGAGAAGAAAGGAGAGAGGGAGAGGGAGGGAATTAGAGGCAGAGAGAGAGAGAGAGAGAGAGAGAGAGAGAGAAGGAGAGAGAGAGAGAGCGAAGAGAGAGAGAGAAAGAAGAGAGAGAGAGGGAAGAGAGAGAGAAGGAAGAGAGATGGGGAAGGATGGGGTCTGCATTCTCATCTTAGAATAAGCCAGAAGGTAAAATAACTTCCTAAAGCAGTAAGCCTACTACACCTTGATCTGAACATCCCCAGTCTCACCTTAGCTCTAAACAAAATACAACATTACATTTAGCAGACACTCTTACCCAGAGCAACTAGTGTTGAGTGCCTTGTTCAAGGTCACATCAACAGATATTTCACCCAGGTGGCTCTGGGATTCAAACCAGCAACCTTTTGGTTATTGTCCCAATGCTCTTAACCACTAAGAGGGCCCTGTCAGGAATCTACACCACTGTCAAGCATTTATACCACAGTCAGGCATTTACACCACTGTCAGGCATTTTACACCACTGTCAGGCATCTACACCACAGTCAGGCATCTACACCACAGTCAGGCATCTACACCACTGTCAGGAATCTACACCACTGTCAGGCATCTACACCACTGTCAGGCATCTACACCACTGTCAGGCATCTACACCACTGTCAGGCATTCGGCTAATCTGACCAAATAAATTGTGTCAGAGAAAGTGAATTCTATGTGACGCCTCCTTGTCATTTGAAACATGGCCTTAGTTGGCCTAACTTTCAGTGTCAAGAACACAGAACATTCCTACAACACCTTTCCATGCTAATGGTCAACCTTTACTAGCACAACTAGCACATCATTTATCCAAAGAACCTGTATCAAGACTGTATATAACAAGCAGAGGTATCGCTATGTGCTCCACCCAGCCTGTAGGACCCTCCACCCAGCCTGTAGGACCCTCCACCCAGCCTGTAGGACCCTCCACCCAGCCTGTAGGACCCTCCACCCAGCCTGTAGGACCCTCCACCCAGCCTGTAGGACCCTCCACCCAGCCTGTAGGACCCTCCACCCAGCCTGTAGGACCCTCCACCCAGCCTGTAGGACCCTCCACCCAGCCTGTAGGACCCTCCACCCAGCCTATAGGACCCTCCACCCAGCCTATAGGACCCTCCACCCAGCCATAGGACCTGTAGGACCCTCCACCAGGCCTGTAGGACTCTCCACCCAGCCTGTAGGACCCTCCACCCAGCCTGTAGGACTCTCCACCCAGCCTGTAGGACCCTCCACCCAGCCTGTAGGACCCTCCACCCAGCCTGTAGGACCCTCCACCCAGCCTGTAGGACCCTCCACCCAGGCTGTAGGACCCTCCACCCAGCCTGTAGGACCCTCCACCCAGCCTGTAGGACCCTCCACCCAGCCTGTAGGACCCTCCACCAGGCCTGTAGTGCCCTTCACCCAGCCTGTAGTGCCCTCCACCCAGCCTGTAGGACCCTCCACCCAGCCTGTAGGACCCTCCACCCAGCCTGTAGGACCCTCCACCCAGCCTGTAGGACCCTCCACCCAGCCTGTAGGACCCTCCACCCAGCCTGTAGGACCCTCCACCCAGCCTGTAGGACCCTCCACTCAGCCTATAGGACCCTCCACCCAGCCATAGGACCTGTAGGACCCTCCACCCAGCCTGTAGGACCCTCCACCCAGCCTGTAGGACCCTCCACCCAGCCTGTAGGACTCTCCACCCAGCCTGTAGGACCCTCCACCCAGCCTGTAGGACCCTCCACCCAGCCTGTAGGACCCTCCACCCAGCCTATAGGACCCTCCACCCAGCCATAGGACCTGTAGGACCCTCCACCCAGCCTGTAGGACCCTCCACCCAGCCTGGACTACCACACTGTAATAACACCCTGTGTTTAACTGCCCAGCCCAGGTAGTAAAGCACAATTCATACAGTAAAAACAGATTTTACAAATGTCAAATATCCACTTCTTTTTTTCATGTGGACTTTCCAGTTTTCATGGCAGGTTTGAAATACTGAAACCCTCTGGATTGAGGGGTTGAAAATCAAATCAAATCAAATTTTATTTGTCACATACACATGGTTAGCAGATGTTAATGCGAGTGTAGCGAAATGCTTGTGCTTCTAGTTCCGACAATGCAGTAATAACAAGTAATCTAACTAACAATTCCAAAACTACTGTCTTGTACACAGTGTAAGGGGATAAAGAATATGTACATAAGGATATATGAATGAGTGATGGTACAGAGCAGCATAGGCAAGATACAGTAGATGGTATCGGGTACAGTATGTACAAATGAGATGAGTATGTAAACAAAGTGGCATAGTATAGTATAAAGTGGCTAGTGATACATGTATTACATAAGGATACCGTCGATGATATAGAGTACAGTATATACGTATGCGTATGAGATGAATAATGTAGGGTAAGTAACATTTATATAAGGTAGCATTGTTTAAAGTGGCTAGTGATATATTTACATCATTTCCCATCAATTCCCATTATTAGGGTGGCTGGAGTTGAGTCAGTGTCAGTGTGTTGGCAGCAGCCACTCAGTGTTAGTGGTGGCTGTTTAACAGTCTGATGGCCTTGAGATAGAAGCTGTTTTTCAGTCTCTCGGTCCCAGCTTTGATGCACCTGTACTGACCTCGCCTTCTGGATGATAGCGGGGTGAACAGGCAGTGGCTCGGGTGGTTGATGTCCTTGATGATCTTTATGGCCTTCCTGTGACATCGGGTGGTGTAGGTGTCCTGGAGGGCAGGTAGTTTGCCCCCGGTGATGCGTTGTGCAGACCTCACTACCCTCTGGAGAGCCTTACGGTTGAGGGCGGTGCAGTTGCCATACCAGGCGGTGATACAGCCCGCCAGGATGCTCTCGATTGTGCATCTGTAGAAGTTTGTGAGTGCTTTTGGTGACAAGCCGAATTTCTTCAGCCTCCTGAGGTTGAAGAGGCGCTGCTGCGCCTTCTTCACGATGCTGTCTGTGTGAGTGGACCAATTCAGTTTGTCTGTGATGTGTATGCCGAGGAACTTAAAACTTGCTACCCTCTCCACTACTGTTCCATCGATGTGGATAGGGGGGTGTTCCCTCTGCTGTTTCCTGAAGTCCACAATCATCTCCTTAGTTTTGTTGACGTTGAGTGTGAGGTTGTTTTCCTGACACCACACTCCGAGGGCCCTCACCTCCTCCCTGTAGGCCGTCTCATCGTTGTTGGTAATCAAGCCTACCACTGTTGTGTCGTCCGCAAACTTGATGATTGAGTTGGAGGCGTGCGTGGCCACGCTGTCGTGGGTGAACAGGGAGTACAGGAGAGGGCTCAGAACGCAACCTTGTGGGGCCCCAGTGTTGAGGATCAGCGGGGAGGAGATGTTGTTGCCTACCCTCACCACCTGGGGGCGGCCCGTCAGGAAGTCCAGTACCCAGTTGCACAGGGCGGGGTCGAGACCCAGGGTCTCGAGCTTGATGACGAACTTGGAGGGTACTATGGTGTTGAATGCCGAGCTGTAGTCGATGAACAGCATTCTCACATAGGTATTCCTCTTGTCCAGATGGGTTAGGGCAGTGTGCAGTGTGGTTGAGATTGCATCGTCTGTGGACCTATTTGGGCGGTAAGCAAATTGGAGTGGGTCTAGGGTGTCAGGTAGGGTGGAGGTGATATGGTCCTTGACTAGTCTCTCAAAGCACTTCATGATGACGGATGTGAGTGCTACGGGGCGGTAGTCATTTAGCTCAGTTACCTTAGCTTTCTTGGGAACAGGAACAATGGTGGCCCTCTTGAAGCATGTGGGAACAGCAGACTGGTATAGGGATTGATTGAATATGTCCGTAAACACACCGGCCAGCTGGTCTGCGCATGCTCTGAGGGCGCGGCTGGGGATGCCATCTGGGCCTGCAGCCTTGCGAGGGTTAACACGTTTAAATGTCTTACTCACCTCGGCTGCAGTGAAGGAGAGACCGCATGTTTTCGTTGCAGGCCGTGTCAGTGGCACTGTATTGTCCTCAAAGCGGGCAAAAAAGTTATTTAGTCTGCCTGGGAGCAAGACATCCTGGTCCGTGACTGGGCTGGGTTTCTTCCTGTAGTCCGTGATTGACTGTAGACCCTGCCACATGCCTCTTGTGTCTGAGCCGTTGAATTGAGATTCTACTTTGTCTCTGTACTGGCGCTTAGCTTGTTTGATAGCCTTGCGGAGGGAATAGCTGCACTGTTTGTATTCGGTCATGTTACCAGACACCTTGCCCTGATTAAAAGCAGTGGTTCGCGCTTTCAGTTTCACACGAATGCTGCCATCAATCCACGGTTTCTGGTTAGGGAATGTTTTAATCGTTGCTATGGGAACGACATCTTCAACGCACGTTCTAATGAACTCGCACACCGAATCAGCGTATTCGTCAATGTTGTTATCTGACGCAATACGAAACATCTCCCAGTCCACGTGATGGAAGCAGTCTTGGAGTGTGGAGTCAGCTTGGTCGGACCAGCGTTGGACAGACCTCAGCGTGGGAGCCTCTTGTTTTAGTTTCTGTCTGTAGGCAGGGATCAACAAAATGGAGTCGTGGTCAGCTTTTCCGAAAGGGGGGCGGGGCAGGGCCTTATATGCGTCGCGGAAGTTAGAGTAACAATGGTCCAAGGTCTTTCCTCCCCTGGTTGCGCAATCGATATGCTGATAAAATTTGGGGAGTCTTGTTTTCAGATTAGCCTTGTTAAAATCCCCAGCTACAATGAATGCAGCCTCCGGATAAATTGAAGAGTGAATGCATATGTGGATTTAGTTAAAGGGGTTTGTGTGTAGCAGCAGCAGAGGGAGATCTGTGGGAGAGGAGAAGAGAGGCTAGCAGAGTTTACAGAGGAGGAGTTCAGGCTTTGCAAACACAGTGGGAACACACACAAACACACAAACACTTCACACAAACAGTCCCTTGCTTACACCACGCTGGAGTAACACACCCACACCACCACTAACCTCCTCGCTGTGTGTGAGTGTGTGTGTGTGGTGTGTGTCCGTGCATGCATGCAAGAGGCTGTGTGCACAAATCCACAGGGCCTTCAAGACCGTTCAAGGATGCCCGGCTTCACAGCTGTCCTCAACCCACACATGTGCACCTCATTTAGGGCTGCTGATTTTATTTATCTGTTATTTTACCAGGTAAGTTGACTGAGAACACGTTCTCATTTACAGCAACGACCTGGGGAATAGTTACATGGGAGAGGAGGGGCATGAATGAGCCAATTGTAAACTGGGGTTTATTAGGTGACCGTGATGGTTTGAGGGCCAGTTTGGGAATTTAGCCAGGACACCGGGGTTAACACCCCTACTCTTACGATAAGTGCCATGGGATCTTTAATGACCTCAGAGAGTCAGGACACCCGTTTAACGTCCCATCTGAAAGACGGCACCGTACACAGGGCAGTGTCCCCAGTGTCTTTTGAATTTTAGGACTCCTTTAGGTATCAAAATAAAATATTGAATTAGGCTTGTACTACTATATCAATAGAAACGCATTGAATAACAAATTCATCAACGTCAAAAAATACAGTCAAAAAAATAAGTCATAAGGAATAAGTGTCTGTCCTATATATCCAGTAGGATATGTAAGAAAGATCAGGAATTATATACACACAATTACTATTCAAAGGTTTGGGGTCACTTAGAAATGTCCTTGTTTGTTGTTGTTGTTGTTTTTTCCCATTAAAATAACATCAAATTGATCACAAGTCCTCAACTGGCAGCTTCATTAAAGAGTACCCGCAAAACACCAGTCTCAACGTCAACAGGCGAGGTGACTCCGGGATGCTGGCCTTCTAGGCAGAGTTCTTCTGTCCAGTGTCTGTGTTACTTCGCCCATCTTAATCTTTTATTTTAATTGGCCAGTCTGAGATATGGCTTTTTCTTTGCAACTCTGCCTTCAAGGCCAGCATCCCGAAGTCGCCTCGCCTGTTGACGTTGAGACTGGTGTTTTGCGGGTACTATTTACTACCAGTCATTTTCCAGCCCTGTTTACATGTATATTCTACTACCAGTCATTTTCCAGCCCTGTTAACATGTATATTCTACCAGTCATTTTCCAGCCTGTTTACATGTATAATCTACTACCAGTCATTTTACAACCCTGTTTACATGTATAATCTACTACCAGTCATTTTCCAGCCCTGTTAACATGTATATTCTACCAGTCATTTTCCAGCCCTGTTTACATGTATATTCTACTACCAGTCATTTTCCAGCCCTGTTAACATGTATATTCTACCAGTCATTTTCCAGCCTGTTTACATGTATAATCTACTACCAGTCATTTTCCAGCCCTGTTTACATGTATATCCTACCAGTCATTTTCCAGCCCTGTTTACATGTATATTCTACTACCAGTCATTTTCCAGACCTGTTTACATGTATATCCTACCAGTCATTTTCCAGCCTGTTTACATGTATATTCTACTAACAGTCATTTTCCAGCCCTGTTTACATGTATATTCTACTACCAGTCATTATCCAGACCTGTTTACATGTATATTCTACTACCAGTCATTATCCAGCCCTGTTTACATGTATATTCTACTACCAGTCATTTTCCAGCCTGTTTACATGTATAATCTACTACCAGTCATTTTCCAGCCCTGTTTACATGTATATTCTACTACCAGTCATTATCCAGCCCTGTTTACATGTATATTCTATTACCAGTCATTTTCCAGCCTGTTTACATGTATATTCTACTACCAGTCATTATCCAGCCCTGTTTACATGTATATCCTACCAGTCATTTTCCAGACCTGTTTACATGTATAATCTACTACCAGTCATTTTACAACCCTGTTTACATGTATAATCTACTACCAGTCATTTTCCAGCCCTGTTAACATGTATATTCTACCAGTCATTTTCCAGCCCTGTTTACA
Organism: Oncorhynchus clarkii lewisi; assembly: GCF_045791955.1. Taxonomy (NCBI): domain Eukaryota; kingdom Metazoa; phylum Chordata; class Actinopteri; order Salmoniformes; family Salmonidae; genus Oncorhynchus; species Oncorhynchus clarkii. Next base: position 55,833,283 of record NC_092159.1, on the reverse strand, counting down.
TGTATATTCTACTACCAGTCATTTTCCAGCCCTGTTAACATGTATATTCTACCAGTCATTTTCCAGCCTGTTTACATGTATAATCTACTACCAGTCATTTTCCAGCCCTGTTTACATGTATATCCTACCAGTCATTTTCCAGCCCTGTTTACATGTATATTCTACTACCAGTCATTTTCCAGACCTGTTTACATGTATATCCTACCAGTCATTTTCCAGCCTGTTTACATGTATATTCTACTAACAGTCATTTTCCAGCCCTGTTTACATGTATATTCTACTACCAGTCATTATCCAGACCTGTTTACATGTATATTCTACTACCAGTCATTATCCAGCCCTGTTTACATGTATATTCTACTACCAGTCATTTTCCAGCCTGTTTACATGTATAATCTACTACCAGTCATTTTCCAGCCCTGTTTACATGTATATTCTACTACCAGTCATTATCCAGCCCTGTTTACATGTATATTCTATTACCAGTCATTTTCCAGCCTGTTTACATGTATATTCTACTACCAGTCATTATCCAGCCCTGTTTACATGTATATCCTACCAGTCATTTTCCAGACCTGTTTACATGTATATTCTACTACCAGTCATTTTCCAGCCTGTTTACATGTATAATCTACTACCAGTCATTTTCCAGCCCTGTTTACATGTATATTCTACTACCAGTCATTATCCAGCCATGTTTACATGTATATTCTAATACCAGTCATTATCCAGCCTGTTTACATGTATATTCTAATACCAGTCATTATCCAGCCAAGTTTACATGTATATTCTACTACCAGTCATTATCCAGCCCTGTTTACATGTATATCCTACCAGTCATTATCCAGCCTGTTTACATGTATAATCTACTACCAGTCATTTTCCAGCCCTGTTTACATGTATATTCTACTACCAGTCATCTTCCAGCACTGTTTACATGTATATTCTACTACCAGTCATCTTCCAGCCTGTTTACATGTATATTCTACTACCAGTCATTTTCCAGCCTGTTTACATGTATATTCTACTACCAGTCATTATCCAGACCTGTTTACATGTATATTCTACTACCAGTCATTATCCAGCCCTGTTTACATGTATATTCTACTACCAGTCATTTTCCAGCCTGTTTACATGTATAATCTACTACCAGTCATTTTCCAGCCCTGTTTACATGTATATTCTACTACCAGTCATTATCCAGCCCTGTTTACATGTATATTCTATTACCAGTCATTTTCCAGCCTGTTTACATGTATATTCTACTACCAGTCATTATCCAGCCCTGTTTACATGTATATCCTACCAGTCATTTTCCAGACCTGTTTACATGTATATTCTACTACCAGTCATTTTCCAGCCTGTTTACATGTATAATCTACTACCAGTCATTTTCCAGCCCTGTTTACATGTATATTCTACTACCAGTCATTATCCAGCCCTGTTTACATGTATATTCTAATACCAGTCATTATCCAGCCTGTTTACATGTATATTCTAATACCAGTCATTATCCAGCCAAGTTTACATGTATATTCTACTACCAGTCATTATCCAGCCCTGTTTACATGTATATCCTACCAGTCATTATCCAGCCTGTTTACATGTATAATCTACTACCAGTCATTTTCCAGCCCTGTTTACATGTATATTCTACTACCAGTCATCTTCCAGCACTGTTTACATGTATATTCTACTACCAGTCATTTTCCAGCCTGTTTACATGTATATTCTACTACCAGTCATTATCCAGCCCTGTTTACATGTATATTCTACTACCAGTCATCTTCCAGACCTGTTTACATGTATATTCTACTACCAGTCATTTTCCAGCCTGTTTACATGTATATTCTACTACCAGTCATTATCCAGCCCTGTTTACATGTATATCCTACCAGTCATTTTCCAGACCTGTTTACATGTATATTCTACCAGTCATTTTCCAGCCTGTTTACATGTATATTCTACGAGTCATTTTCCAGCCCTGTTTACATGTATATTCTACTACCAGTCATTTTCCAGCCTGTTTACATGTATATTCTACTACCAGTCATTATCCAGCCCTGTTTACATGTATATTCTACTACCAGTCATTATCCAGCCCTGTTTACATGTATATTCTACTACCAGTCATTTTCCAGCCTGTTTACATGTATAATCTACTACCAGTCATTTTCCAGCCTGTTTACATGTATATTCTACTACCAGTCATTATCCAGCCTGTTTACATGTATAATCTACTACCAGTCATTTTCCAGCCCTGTTTACATGTATATTCTACTACCAGTCATCTCCCAGCCCTGTTTACATGTATATTCTACTACCAGTCATTTTCCAGCCTGTTTACATGTATATTCTACTACCAGTCATCTTCCAGCCTGTTTACATGTATATTCTACTACCAGTCATTTTCCAGCCTGTTTACATGTATATTCTACTACCAGTCATTATCCAGCCCTGTTTACATGTATATTCTACTACCAGTCATTATCCAGCCCTGTTTACATGTATATCCTACCAGTCATTTTCCAGACCTGTTTACATGTATATTCTACTACCAGTCATTATCCAGCCCTGTTTACATGTATATTCTATTACCAGTCATTTTCCAGCCTGTTTACATGTATATTCTACTACCAGTCATTATCCAGCCCTGTTTACATGTATATCCTACCAGTCATTTTCCAGACCTGTTTACATGTATATTCTACTACCAGTCATTTTCCAGCCTGTTTACATGTATAATCTACTACCAGTCATTTTCCAGCCCTGTTTACATGTATATTCTACTACCAGTCATTATCCAGCCCTGTTTACATGTATATTCTAATACCAGTCATTATCCAGCCTGTTTACATGTATATTCTAATACCAGTCATTATCCAGCCAAGTTTACATGTATATTCTACTACCAGTCATTATCCAGCCCTGTTTACATGTATATCCTACCAGTCATTATCCAGCCTGTTTACATGTATAATCTACTACCAGTCATTTTCCAGCCCTGTTTACATGTATATTCTACTACCAGTCATCTTCCAGCACTGTTTACATGTATATTCTACTACCAGTCATTTTCCAGCCTGTTTACATGTATATTCTACTACCAGTCATTATCCAGCCCTGTTTACATGTATATTCTACTACCAGTCATCTTCCAGACCTGTTTACATGTATATTCTACTACCAGTCATTTTCCAGCCTGTTTACATGTATATTCTACTACCAGTCATTATCCAGCCCTGTTTACATGTATATCCTACCAGTCATTTTCCAGACCTGTTTACATGTATATTCTACCAGTCATTTTCCAGCCTGTTTACATGTATATTCTACGAGTCATTTTCCAGCCCTGTTTACATGTATATTCTACTACCAGTCATTTTCCAGCCTGTTTACATGTATATTCTACTACCAGTCATTATCCAGCCCTGTTTACATGTATATTCTACTACCAGTCATTATCCAGCCCTGTTTACATGTATATTCTACTACCAGTCATTTTCCAGCCTGTTTACATGTATAATCTACTACCAGTCATTTTCCAGCCTGTTTACATGTATATTCTACTACCAGTCATTATCCAGCCTGTTTACATGTATAATCTACTACCAGTCATTTTCCAGCCCTGTTTACATGTATATTCTACTACCAGTCATCTCCCAGCCCTGTTTACATGTATATTCTACTACCAGTCATTTTCCAGCCTGTTTACATGTATATTCTACTACCAGTCATCTTCCAGCCTGTTTACATGTATATTCTACTACCAGTCATTTTCCAGCCTGTTTACATGTATATTCTACTACCAGTCATTATCCAGCCCTGTTTACATGTATATTCTACTACCAGTCATCTTCCAGACCTGTTTACATGTATATTCTACTACCAGTCATTTTCCAGCCTGTTTACATGTATATTCTACTACCAGTCATTATCCAGCCCTGTTTACATGTATATCCTACCAGTCATTTTCCAGACCTGTTTACATGTATATTCTACCAGTCATTTTCCAGCCTGTTTACATGTATATTCTACCAGTCATTTTCCAGCCCTGTTTACATGTATATTCTACTACCAGTCATTTTCCAGCCTGTTTACATGTATATTCTACTACCAGTCATTGTCCAGCCCTGTTTACATGTATATCCTACCAGTCATTTTCCAGCCCTGTTTACATGTATATTATACTACCAGTCATTTTCCAGCCCTGTTTACATGTATATTCTACTACCAGTCATTTTCCAGCCTGTTTACATGTATATTCTACTACCAGTCATTGTCCAGCCCTGTTTACATGTATATCCTACCAGTCATTTTCCAGCCCTGTTTACATGTATATTCTACCAGTCATTTTCCAGCCCTGTTTACATGTATATTCTACTACCAGTCATTATCCAGCCCTGTTTACATGTATATTCTACTACCAGTCATTTTCCAGCCCTGTTAACATGTATATTCTACCAGTCATTTTCCAGCCCTGTTTACATGTATATTCTACTACCAGTCATTATCCAGCCCTGTTTACATGTATATTCTACTACCAGTCATTTTCCAGCCTGTTTACATGTATATCCTACCAGTCATTTTACAACCCTGTTTACATGTATAATCTACTACCAGTCATTTTCCAGCCCTGTTTACATGTATATCCTACCAGTCATTTTCCAGCCCTGTTTACATGTATATTCTACTACCAGTCATTTTCCAGACCTGTTTACATGTATATCCTACCAGTCATTTTCCAGCCTGTTTACATGTATATTCTACTACCAGTCATTTTCCAGCCCTGTTTACATGTATATTCTACTATCAGTCATTATCCAGACCTGTTTACATGTATATTCTACTACCAGTCATTATCCAGCCCTGTTTACATGTATATTCTACTACCAGTCATTTTCCAGCCTGTTTACATGTATAATCTACTACCAGTCATTTTCCAGCCCTGTTTACATGTATATTCTACTACCAGTCATTATCCAGCCCTGTTTACATGTATATTCTATTACCAGTCATTTTCCAGCCTGTTTACATGTATATTCTACTACCAGTCATTATCCAGCCCTGTTTACATGTATATCCTACCAGTCATTTTCCAGACCTGTTTACATGTATATTCTACTACCAGTCATTTTCCAGCCTGTTTACATGTATAATCTACTACCAGTCATTTTCCAGCCCTGTTTACATGTATATTCTACTACCAGTCATTATCCAGCCCTGTTTACATGTATATTCTAATACCAGTCATTATCCAGCCTGTTTACATGTATATTCTAATACCAGTCATTATCCAGCCCTGTTTACATGTATATTCTACTACCAGTCATTATCCAGCCCTGTTTACATGTATATCCTACCAGTCATTATCCAGCCTGTTTACATGTATAATCTACTACCAGTCATTTTCCAGCCCTGTTTACATGTATATTCTACTACCAGTCATCTTCCAGCCCTGTTTACATGTATATTCTTCTACCAGTCATTTTCCAGCCTGTTTACATGTATATTCTACCAGTCATTTTCCAGCCTGTTTACATGTATATTCTACTACCAGTCATTTTCCAGCCCTGTTTACATGTATATCCTACCAGTCATTTTCCAGCCTGTTTACATGTATATTCTACTAGTCATTTTCCAGCCTGTTTACATGTATATTCTACTACCAGTCATTTTCCAGCCCTGTTTACATGTATATCCTACCAGTCATTTTCCAGACCTGTTTACATGTATATTCTACTACCAGTCATTTTCCAGCCTGTTTACATGTATAATCTACTACCAGTCATTTTCCAGCCCTGTTTACATGTATATTCTACTACCAGTCATTATCCAGCCCTGTTTACATGTATATTCTAATACCAGTCATTATCCAGCCTGTTTACATGTATATTCTAATACCAGTCATTATCCAGCCCTGTTTACATGTATATTCTACTACCAGTCATTATCCAGCCCTGTTTACATGTATATCCTACCAGTCATTATCCAGCCTGTTTACATGTATAATCTAGTACCAGTCATTTTCCAGCCCTGTTTACATGTATATTCTACTACCAGTCATCTTCCAGCCCTGTTTACATGTATATTCTTCTACCAGTCATTTTCCAGCCTGTTTACATGTATATTCTACCAGTCATTTTCCAGCCTGTTTACATGTATATTCTACTACCAGTCATTTTCCAGCCCTGTTTACATGTATATCCTACCAGTCATTTTCCAGCCTGTTTACATGTATATTCTACTAGTCATTTTCCAGCCTGTTTACATGTATATTCTACTACCAGTCATTTTCCAGCCCTGTTTACATGTATATTCTACCAGTCATTTTCCAGACCTGTTTACATGTATATTCTACTACCAGTCATTTTCCAGCCCTGTTTACATGTATATTCTACCACCAGTCATTATCCAGCCTGTTTACATGTATATTCTACTACCAGTCATTTTCCAGCCCTGTTTACATGTATATTCTAATACCAGTCATTATCCAGCCTGTTTACATGTATATTCTACCACCAGTCATTTTCCTGCCCTGTTTACATGTATATCCTACCAGTCATTTTCCAGCCTGTTTACATGTATATCCTACCACTCATTTTCCAGACCTGTTTACATGTATATTCTACTACCAGTCATTTTCCAGCCTGTTTACATGTATATTCTACTACCAGTCATTATCCAGCCCTGTTTACATGTATATTCTACTACCAGTCATTATCCAGCCCTGTTTACATGTATATTCTACTACCAGTCATTTTCCAGCCTGTTTACATGTATATTCTACTACCAGTCACTTTCCAGCCCTGTTTACATGTATATTCTACTACCAGTCATTATCCAGCCCTGTTTACATGTATATTCTACTACCAGTCATTTTCCAGCCCTGTTTACATGTATATTCTACTACCAGTCATTTTCCAGCCTGTTTACATGTATATTCTACTACCAGTCATTATCCAGCCTGTTTACATGTATATTCTACTACCAGTAATTGTCCAGCCCTGTTTACATGTATATTCTACTACCAGTCATTTTCCAGCCCTGTTTACATGTATATTCTACTACCAGTCATTATCCAGCCCTGTTTACATGTATATTCTACTACCAGTCATTTTCCAGCCTGTTTACATGTATATTCTACTACCAGTCATTTTCCAGCCCTGTTTACATGTATATCCTACTACCAGTCATTTTCCAGCCTGTTTACATGTATATTCTACCACCAGTCATTTTCCTGCCCTGTTTACATGTATATCCTACCAGTCATTTTCCAGCCTGTTTACATGTATATCCTACCACTCATTTTCCAGACCTGTTTACATGTATATTCTACTACCAGTCATTTTCCAGACCTGTTTACATGTATAATCTACTACCAGTCATTATCCAGCCTGTTTACATGTATATTCTACTACCAGTCATTATCCAGCCCTGTTTACATGTATATTCTACTACCAGTCATTTTTCCAGCCCTGTTTACATGTATATTCTACTACCAGTCATATTCCAGCCCTGTTTACATGTATATTCTACTACCAGTCATTTTCCAGCCTGTTTACATGTATATTCTACTACCAGTAATTTTCCTGCCCTGTTTACATGTATATCCTACCACTCATTTTCCAGCCCTGTTTACATGTGTTATTTTATTGTTTTGATGTCTTCACTATTATTCTACAATGTCATAAAATAGTACAAATAAAGAAAAACCCTGGAATGAGTAGGTGTGTCCAAACTTTTGACTGGTACTGTACATATATTGGTTCCAATCGATAAATGGTGTTTACATGCACTTTGACTGCCTGCTGTAAAGCATATTACAGTCCCAGTCCAGCCCAGCCCATTCCATACACCTGAGGTCTGTGTGTCAGTGACTGGTGGAGGAGAACAGACGCCCAGTGTGAATGATTAACCAGAGAAACAGTAGACGGAGTTTGGCTGAACTACGATCCACAACCTGACAGCCACCCTCCCTCCCTCCATACCTGAACTCCACCTCACTGTGCCCGCCACACCACACCATAGATTATACAACCAGGGTCATGTTCATGAATGTCGGGTCAACATTTTAAAACGTTTTGCAACAGAAAACTAAAACAAGCGTTTCTTATTGGAAAAGAAATGCTTAACCATCCCTGTTTCGGTCTGTTTTCTTCTGATAAGTGCCTAATGCACAAAGCCGGAGAAACTGTCTTTAGGAAAGCACTATCTAGCAAAACACCACAGAGGCTTCTGACTGACTGTCAGTCTGTCTGCCTGTACATGTTTTGTCAGGTAGGAGGGAAGGCTGAGAAAAGAGCCTACGGTAGTGTTGTTGATCCACATCTACTGAAGGATTTACACAATTCATCCAACTTTTCACTGGGAAAGTTAAAGTGAGATGTCAGAGATACGCAAAGTAATGAATGTCTCACTATTCAGACATGTTGTGGGTTTAATACTATCAATGGGTTTGACGCAGGGAATAATGTCAACACAGCATATGTAGGCAATGGCAAGCTGACACTTTCCCTGATCTAGGACATAGAATGGTGAAAAGTGTGTGTGAGAAACAGGAGAGAGAGAGAGAGAGAGAGGATGTGAGAGGGAAGAGAGAGAAGAGAGAGAGAGAGGATGTGAGGGAGAGAGAAGAGAGAGAGAGAGAGATGATGTGAGAGGGAGAGCAAGAGAGAATGTGAGAGAGAGAGCAAGAGAATGAGAGAGAGAGAGGATGTGAGAGGGAGAGCGAGAGAGAATGTGAGAGAGAGAGAGAGAGGAGAGAGAGAGAGGATGTGAGAGGGAGAGCAAGAGAAGGTGAGAGGGAGAGAGAGAGAGAAAGAGAGAGAGGATGTGAGAGGGAGCGAGAGAGGATGTGAGAAGGAGCGAGAGAGAAGAGAGAGAGGGAGAGAAGAGAGAATGTGAGAGGGAGAGAAAGAGAGAGACAGACAGAGAAGAGAGAGATAGAATGAGAAGAGAAAGAGAGAGGATGTGAGTGAGAGAGAGAGAGAGAGAGTGAGAGAGAGAGAGAGAGAGAACAAGTAAAAGTGTAAAATATTAGAAAAACCTATATAAATTGGGCCACACGAAGTGGATAAGCAACAGTTTGGTTTTAAATGTCCGATATGCTAAAGGAACCAGGGAGTTGATCAGATTGAATTCTGGATAATTGTGCAGATGACAGTGATAACATGCAGTGTGGGTGTGTCTCTGCAGGCAGGTGGCTAAGGGTGTTTAAAGGTACGCACAAACAAAGAGAGCTCTGATTGGCTGCTGACCTTGGCCTGCCTGGTACATTTCAGGGGCCACTGCACAAGAGTGGAAAGGTGTGGTCAGAAAACACACACACGCATGCCCGAGCACACACACATATATAGAAATGCAACACAGTACACATGAATGAATAAATATATGCATGTTGGCACACACACACACACACACACACACACACACACACACACACACACACACACACACACACACACACACACACACACACACACAGTATACTGTACACTGCAGACACAGGACAAAGTACATGTCTCATGTCTCCACAGCGTCTCTCTCCCTCCCTGGTTCCCTCCCTCTCTTTCTTCATAATCCCTGAAAGCCAGGAAGCTTCAGAACTAAGCTGGTTAAATCACACGAAATCTGATTTGTTGAAAGCAAATTTGGTCGACATTCAACTATGTACAGCTGCCAGAGAGACATTTCACTGTTTATTCTGACAGATTTTGGCCTCGCCAAACGCACAATGCAAAAGAGGTACTGAATGACTGATATCTTATTGGAAAATGTAAGTAAATTGATGCAAAGGTATTGCCTTAAAAGTATATTGAATCCAAACGCTGGACCCGGTACCATAGTGAATCTAGGACTAAGCTTCAGGGGAGTTTTAAAGATCTACATGTAATCAGGGTTGTCTTTGCTTCGTGAACTGTCATTGATTGAATTGTCAGTATAGCAGTGGACAACGGTAAGAGACTGTATTGCGAACACACAGGCTATGGAAGTCGTCTCATTTGGTCCTGGGTGGTGACCAAAAGGCCTATAGAGATCCAATGAATGAACCTGACACACATGGAACACGCGTTCCAGCAGAAATGGACACACACACACACACACACACACACACCTGTGGGAACTGAATTATGATCTTGTACTACCCGAGCCATAACTGTCACCCAATCATAAGCCGTTCCACCTGCTTCCCTCCTCCATGTCACCTGCAGCTCTGTTTCTCTCTCTCTCGTTATGTCGGTCTCTCTCTGTCTCTTGTTATGTCGGTCTCTCTCTCTCTCTCTCGTTATGTCTGTCTCTCTCTCTCTCTCTCGTTATGTCTGTCTCTCTCTGTCTCTCGTTATGTCGGTCTCTCTCTCTCTCTCTCTCTCCTTATGTATGTCTCTCTCTCTCTCCTTGTCCATTTCTCTCTCTCTCTCTCTCTCTCTCTCTCTCTCTAGTTGTGTCTGTCTCTGTCCTTCTCTCTCTCGTTATGTCTGTCTGTCTCTCTCTCTCTCTCTCTCTCTCTCTCTCTCTCTCTCGTTATGTCTGTCTCTCTCTCTCTCTCTCGTTATGTCTGTCTCTCTCTGTCTCTCGTTATGTCGGTCTCTCTCTCTCTCTCTCTCTCCTTATGTATGTCTCTCTCTCTCTCCTTGTCCATTTCTCTCTCTCTCTCTCTCTCTCTCTCTCTCTCTAGTTGTGTCTGTCTCTGTCCTTCTCTCTCTCGTTATGTCTGTCTGTCTCTCTCTCTCTCTCTCTCTCTCTCTCTCTCTCTCTCGTTGTGTCTGTTTCTCTGTCTCTCTCTCTCTCGTTGTGTCTGTCTCTCTCTCGTTGTGTCTGTCTCTCTCTGTCTCTCTCTCGTTATGTCTGTCTCTCTCTGTCTCTCTCTCTCTTGTTAGGTCTGTCTCTCGCTCTCATTATGTCTGTCTCTGTCTCTCTCTCTCTCTCGTTATGTATGTCTCTCTCTCTCTCGTTGTCTGTCTCTCTCTTGGTCTCTCTCTCTCTCTCTCTCTCGTTGTGTCTGTTTCTCTGTCTCTCTCTCTCTCGTTGTGTCTGTCTCTCTCTCGTTGTGTCTGTCTCTCTCTGTCTCTCTCTCGTTATGTCTGTCTCTCTCTGTCTCTCTCTCTCTTGTTAGGTCTGTCTCTCGCTCTCATTATGTCTCTCTCTCTCTCTCTCTCTCTCTCGTTATGTCTGTCTCTCGCTCTCTCGTTATGTCTGTCTCTTTCTCTCTCGTTATGTCTGTCTCTCTCTCTGTCTCTCTCTCTCTCTCTCGTTATGTCTGTCTCTTTCTCTCTCGTTATGTCTGTCTCTCTCTCTCTCTCTCTCTCGTTATGTCGGTCTCTCAGTCTCTCTCCTTATGTCCATTTCTCTCTCTCTCTCGTTATGTCTGTCTCTTTCTCTCTCGTTATGTCTGTCTCTCTGTCTCTCGTTATGTCTCTCTCTCTCTCTCTCGTTATGTCTGTCTCGCTATTTGTTTCTCTCTCTCTCTCTCATTATGTCGGTCTCTCTCTCTGTCTCTCTCGTTATGTCTGTCTCTCTCTCTGTCTCTCGTTGTGTCTGTCTCTCTCTCTCGTTATGTCTGTTTCTCTGTCTCTATCTCGTTGTGTCTGTCTCTCTCTGTCTCTCTCGTTGTTTCTGTCTCTGTCTCTCTCTCTCTTGTTGTGTCTGTCTCTCTCTCTCTCTCTCTCTCTCTCTCTCTCGTTATGTCGGTCTCTCAGTCTCTCTCCTTATGTCCATTTCTCTCTCTCTCTCTCTCTCTCTCTCTCTCGTTATGTCTGTCTCTTTCTCTCTCGTTATGTCTGTCTCTGTCTCTCGTTATGTCTCTCTCTGTCTCTCTCGTTATGTCTGTCTCTCGCTCTCTCGTTATGTCTGTCTCTCTCTCTCTCGTTATGTCTGTCTCTCTCTCTGTCTCTCTCTCTCTCTCGTTATGTCTGTCTCTTTCTCTCTCGTTATGTCTGTCTCTCTCTCTCTCTCTCTCTCTCGTTATGTCGGTCTCTCAGTCTCTCTCCTTATGTCCATTTCTCTCTCTCTCTCTCTCTCGCTCTCGTTATGTCTGTCTCTTTCTCTCTCGTTATGTCTGTCTCTCTGTCTCTCGTTATGTCTCTCTCTCTCTCTCTCGTTGTGTCTGTCTCTCTCTCTCGTTATGTCTGTTTCTCTGTCTCTATCTCGTTGTGTCTGTCTCTCTCTGTCTCTCTCGTTGTTTCTGTCTCTGTCTCTCTCTCTCTTGTTGTGTCTGTCTCTCTCTCTCTCTCTCTCTCTCGTTATGTCGGTCTCTCAGTCTCTCTCCTTATGTCCATTTCTCTCTCTCTCTCTCTCTCGCTCTCGTTATGTCTGTCTCTTTCTCTCTCGTTATGTCTGTCTCTCTGTCTCTCGTTATGTCTCTCTCTCTCTCTCTCGTTATGTCTGTCTCGCTATTTGTTTCTCTCTCTCTCATTATGTCGGTCTCTCTCTCTGTCTCTCTCGTTATGTCTGTCTCTCTCTCTGTCTCTCGTTGTGTCTGTCTCTCTCTCTCTCTCGTTATGTCTGTTTCTCTGTCTCTATCTCGTTGTGTCTGTCTCTCTCTGTCTCTCTCGTTGTTTCTGTCTCTGTCTCTCTCTCTCTCGTTGTGTCTGTCTCTCTCTCTCTCTCTCATTATGTCTGTCTCGCTATTTGTTTCTCTCTCTCTCATTATGTCGGTCTCTCTCTCTGTCTCTCGTTGTGTCTGTCTCTCTCTCTCGTTATGTCTGTTTCTCTGTCTCTCTCGTTGTGTCTGTCTCCCTCTGTCTCTCTCGTTATGTCCGTTTCTCTGTCTCTCTCTCTCTCTCTCGTTGTGTCTGTCTGTCTCTCTGTCTCTCGTTATGTCTGTCTCTCTCGGTATCTCTCTCTCTCTCTCTCGTTATGTCTCTGTCTCTCTCGTTATGTCTGTCTCTCTCTCTCTCTCTCTCGCTCTCGTTATGTCTGTCTCTCTCTCTCTCGTTATGTCTGTCTGTCTGTCTCTCTCTCTCTCTCTCTCTCTCGGTCTCTCTCCTTATGTCCATTTCTCTCTCTCTCTCTCTCGTTATGTCTGTCTCGCTCTCTGTTTCTCTCTCTCTTGTTATGTCTGTCTCTCTCTCTGTCTCTCTCGTTATGTCTGTCTCTCTCTCTCGTTATGTCTGTCTCTCTCTCGTTATGTCTGTCTCTCTCTCGTTATGTCTGTCTCTCTCTCGTTATGTCTGTCTCTCTCTCGTTATGTCTGTCTCTCTCTCGTTATGTCTGTCTCTCTCTCTGTGTCTCTCGCTCTCGTTATGTCTGTCTCTCTCTTGTTATGTCTGTCTCTCTCTCTCTCGTTATGTCTGTCTCTCTCTCGTTATGTCTGTCTCTCTCTCGTTATGTCTGTCTCTCTCTCGTTATGTCTGTCTCGCTCTCTGTTTCTCTCTCTCGTTATGTCTGTCTCTCTGTCTCTCTCTCGTTATGTCTGTCTCTCTCTCTGTCTCGTTATGTCTGTCTCTCTCGTTATGTCGGTCTCTCTGTCTCTTTCGTTATGTCGGTCTCTCTGTCTCTTTCGTTATATCCATTTCTCTCGTTATGTCTGTCTCTCTCTCTCTTTCATGTCTGAAGTGCAGACAGAGTTCTGGATGTGGGCCAACAGTAAGCCATGCAGAGTTGCCAAGTTTCCGTGTGTTCCAGCAGGGCACAGAAAATATCCTGCTTCCAACAGACCCAACCTGACTGATCCTGTGTCACAGAAACATATCCTGCTTCCAACAGACCTGATCTGTGTGACCGCACTCACGTCCATCTATACCTCTCACCATAGGAGCCGTCTATACAGCACAAACACATCTGGGAGCAGATTATGGCAGAATGGCATTAGCCTCTATAGACAGGAATGATATGAAGCTGACACCGTGACAGATGTACAGAGTGGTAGACTTTATTGTAGTTCACATGTAGGTTATTTGTTATCTGTGTGGGTCGGTCCACACAGAGGCAGACTACTGCTTTGATCTTCAAAGAGAGATGGGCTTCAACAAAGGGCAATAACAAGATAATAATGATCACCTACCGTTGTTCTAAATGGCACACTATTCCCTACACCGGCCTATGGGCCCTGGTCACATGGTAGTGCACTACATAGGGAACAGGGCGACTTTTTGAAAAAATACAATGCCAATCTAGAGCCATTACTCCACAGATCACAGAGTTGCGCTGGCCTTATAGCAACGGCAATATCTTACCCTGCCAGAGTGGGTGTTATATCTATTCCATGGCGCCACATTGCCCCCTGGTGGTGAAGATTGAGATTGTATTGTCGTTTCATAGGAGCGGGTGTGTGAGCACCGAGCAGCTACCTAGTAGTAACTACCTCTCAGAAATACCACGTCAGCTAACCACCAAGCTGAGCTCATGTAACCAGCTGTTGATAGTCGTTGCTGTAGTTCTCATAGTTCTCATGACACATTCCTCATGTCTGATCATGTTATGACAACGTCAGTAAATAGCCTTGGTTTGTTGGAGCCGGGGAGCGGCTCATAGGAGCAGGAGCCCATCTCCTGTTTCTGTAATGTGAGGCAGCTGGACAGGTTCACCCCTTGGACAGGATGCTAATCTATTGCAGGGAAATGTAAGTAGGTTACAAGTATTTGGTTAACAATAGAGGTTTGGACATGAAGGAGTGAAGGACTCCAACTGAACATGTTTCCACATGTTGTCACTGTAAACTGTTACAAGATGTATGTCAATAGGTGTGATAAAACATCACAATATCTTATCAACCTGGGTTTTCAGAGGGCTCGTCAAAGAACACTGTTACAGAGCAGGGCTCTTTTCTCCAGAATGACGGCTACAGATTGTGAGAAGTCTTAGACAACAGTGCCACCATGTGGTGGAGGTGACACACTTCAACATTTCTGGGTTCTCATGAAATGACTTCACTTGGCTTTGTCTCAATTGCACACACAAAATAAGAAATTGCTGCATTTATAGACTTAATTTCTGTAATACAATTGCAACGATGAAGTAAGTATGTCTGTACCACCTGTAAAAACAGTATGGTGGAAGCTCATCATTAGACTTTTACCTGTTAATTATTTTAGATCAGTGAAATGAAGGAGAGGAGGTGAGGAGGGGACAGAAAACATAGACAGGTGAGAAATAGTGATCTTACATTGATCCAAGATAACTAGTATAAAACACATGCAAAGAATGTGGTCTATTGTTAACAGTTGTGGCCACGTCCTAAGTGGAGAAGCAAACAAGAGAAGCATTAGACAGCAGAAGTCTCCAGACAACTCTCTATGGAATATGACACAATAGTAGGTAGCAAGCTTCTAAAACAATGGGAAACAAAAACATTTTGTGTAATACATTCCATTCCATTTCCCAATCAGGTCATGTTAAAAGCACAGTGGTGAAATAGTCGTTGGGTAATATACCTTGTAAAGAACGAGATGTAATTATGCCCCTAGCGGCTGTACCTTGTAAACAACGTCAAAACAGTGCAAACAATGTATTTCACCAAAGGGGGCGCCAAAAACAAGGACTCAATGTTGTTCTCATCACTGTACATTCTAAAGCTTTATGGTCAGGCTTAGTATTGCTACACCTGCAATAACATCTGCTCAACATGTGCATGTGACCAATAACAGTTGATTTCATTTGAGATCATTCCAGA
Source organism: Oncorhynchus clarkii lewisi (assembly GCF_045791955.1). NCBI lineage: Eukaryota > Metazoa > Chordata > Actinopteri > Salmoniformes > Salmonidae > Oncorhynchus > Oncorhynchus clarkii. The sequence continues at coordinate 55,817,670 of NC_092159.1, read as the reverse complement.
ATAATTCAACAGGTGTTGAATACATGTACCATTGTGCTGTCGTTGCAACTGATCAAACATCTCATGGAACAAAGATCCTACTGCTTTGAGATGATCATGCTCTTTCAAGTAACCTGCAACGGTAAAGTCCTCAATGAATGCAGCGCTCCATACAATCAGTTTCTAGGCTGCGTTGCATTCCAACGTTGTCCCATCCCTTCTGCGAGGCAGGCAACTGGTCGGGTAGGGGTGTGTCCAAACAATATCTCCTTCCTCCTGCCAATCAGCAGTTGAAACAATTGCTCAGCATATGTGGGAACTTCAAGACTGTTGGAAAAGCATTGAATAAGTAGGTGTCCAAACTTTAGACTGGTACTGTGTATCCCTCTACCAGTCATTTTCCACCATGTTTACATGTATATTCTACTACCAGTAATTGTCCAGCCCTGTTTACATGTATATTCTACTACCAGTCATTTTCCAGCCCTGTTTACATGTATATTCTACTACCAGTCATTTTCCAGCCCTGTTTACATGTATATTCTACTACCAGTCATTATCCAGCCCTGTTTACATGTATATTCTACTACCAGTCATCTTCCAGCCCTGTTTACATGTATATTCTACTACCAGTCATTTTCCAGCCTGTTTACATGTATATTCTACTACCAGTCATTATCCAGCCCTGTTTACATGTATATTCTACTACCAGTCATTTTCCAGCCTGTTTACATGTATATTCTACTACCAGTCATTATCCAGCCCTGTTTACATGTATATTCTACTACCAGTCATTATCCAGCCCTGTTTACATGTATATCCTACCAGTCGCTTTCCAGCCTGTTTACATGTATATCCTACTACCAGTCATTATCCAGCCTGTTTACATGTATATTCTACTACCAGTCATTATCCAGCCTGTTTACATGTATATCCTATTAGTCACATGTACATATCTACCTCAAACTACTCCAATATCACTGCACATTGTACATCTGGTATCAGCACAGACCCTGTATATAGTTCCTCTCTCTGATTTCTCATTTTCCTTTATTATATATATATATATATATATATATATATATATATATATATATATATATATATATATATATATATATATATATATATATATATATATATATATATATACACAAATCATAATAATTATTAGTTAAACTATTTTGATATTGATTACTGAACTGTTGGGTACAGCTTGGAAGTTAAGTATTTCACTGTACTTGTGCATGAGATAATTACATGTTAACTTCAAATCAAATCAAATGTATTTATATAGCCCTTCGTACATCAGCTGATATCTCAAAGTGCTGTACAGAAACCCAGCCTAAAACCCCAAACAGCAAGCAATGCAGGTGTTGAAGCACGAACTTGATCTTGAACACTCCATAAATGCTAAACGAATCATATAAGCCTATGTCTCACTCCATAAATGCTTAACGAACCATATAAGCCTATGTCTCACTCCATAAATGCTTAACGAACCATATAAGCCTATGTCTCACTCCATAAATGCTAAACGAATCATATAAGCCTATGTCTCACTCCATAAATGCTTAACGAATCATATAAGCCTATGTCTCACTCCATAAATGCTAAACGAATCATATAAGCCTATGTCTCACTCCATAAATGCTAAACGAATCATATAAGCCTATGTCTCACTCCATAAATGCTAAACGAATCATATAAGCCTATGTCTCACTCCATAAATGCTAAACGAATCATATAAGCCTATGTCTCACTCCATAAATGCTAAACGAATCATATAAGCCTATGTCTCACTCCATAAATGCTAAACGAATCATATAAGCCTATGTCTCACTCCATAAATGCTTAACGAATCATATAAGTCTATGTCACTCCATAAATGCTTAACGAATCATATAAGCCTATGTCTCACTCCATAAATGCTTAACGAATCATATAAGCCTATGTCTCACTCCATAAATGCTTAACGAATCATATAAGCCTATGTCTCACTCCATAAATGCTTAACGAATCATATAAGCCTATGTCTCACTCCATAAATGCTTAACGAATCATATAAGCCTATGTCTCACTCCATAAATGCTTAACGAATCATATAAGCCTATGTCTCACTCCATAAATGCTTAATGAATCATATAAGCCTATGTCTCACTCCATAAATGCTTAACGAATCATATAAGCCTATGTCTCACTCCATAAATGCTTAACGAATCATATAAGCCTATGTATCACTCCATAAATGCTTAACGAATCATATAAGCCTATGTCTCACTCCATAAATGCTTAATGAATCATATAAGCCTATGTCTCACTCCATAAATGCTTAACGAATCATATAAGCCTATGTATCACTCCATAAATGCTTAACGAATCATATAAGCCTATGTCTCACTCCATAAATGCTTAATGAATCATATAAGCCTATGTCACACTACATAAATGGTGTATAAACATACATTGTGCACCGTTTCACTTCTGGCATTTCACCCTACAGTGGAAATTGTTGTCAAGCTTTACACACCATTTGTATAAATACGCTTACAGATGTGTAAAGTAATTTATGTAGTGCTTATGAAGCTATATGAAGCATTTATAAGTCGTAATTTGTTGAAACTGGGACTGCAAAAATAATATATGAAATTAATCAGACGCTGAAATTAATCAGATCCAAAGTGACTTAAAGTTACAAAAACATACATGCGGGTGGAGGCAGAAAGTTAACCCACTATTCATATGTTGCAAGTGGCATGCTCTACCAACTGATCTACAGAGGACCATGCTCTACCAACTGATCTACAGAGGACCATGCTCTACCAACTGATCTACAGAGGACCATGCTCTACAGAGGACCATGCTCTACTAACTGGTCTACAGAGGACCATGCTCTACCAACTGATCTACAGAGGACCATGCTCTACAGAGGACCATGCTCTACTAACTGAACTACAGAGGACCATGCTCTACCAACTGATCTACAGAGGACCATGCTCTACCAACTGATCTACAGAGGACCATGCTCTACTAACTGATCTACAGAGGACCATGCTCTACTAACTGGTCTACAGAGGACCATACTCTACTAACTGATCTACAGAGGATCATGCTCAACCAACTGGTCTACAGAGGACCATGCTCTACCAACTGAACTACAGAGGACCATGCTCTACCAACTGATCTACAGAGGACCATGGTCTACCAACTGATCTACAGAGGACCATGCTCTACTAACTGGTCTACAGAGGACCATGCTCTACTAACTGGTCTACAGAGGACCATGCTCTACTAACTGGTCTACAGAGGACCATGCTCTACTAACTGATCTACAGAGGACCATGCTCTACCAACTGATCTACAGAGGACCATACTCTACTAACTGGTCTACAGAGGACCATGCTCTACAGAGGACCATGCTCTACTAAATGAACTAGAGAGGACCATGCTCTACTAACTGGTCTACAGAGGACCATGCTCTACTAACTGAACTACAGAGGACCATGCTCTACTAACTGAACTACGAGGACCATGCTCTACAGAGGACCATGCTCTACTAAATGAACTAGAGAGGACCATGCTCTACTAACTGCTCTACAGAGGACCATGCTCTACTAACTGATCTACAGAGGACCATGCTCTACTAACTGAACTACAGAGGACCATGCTCTACAGAGGACCATGCTCTACTAACTGATCTACAGAGGACCATGCTCTACTAACTGAACTACCGAGGAACATGCTCTACAGAGGACCATGCTCTACTAAATGAACTAGAGAGGACCATGCTCTACTAACTGATCTACAGAGGACCATGCTCTACTAACTGAACTACAGAGGACCATGCTCTACAGAGGACCATGCTCTACTAAATGAACTAGAGAGGACCATGCTCTACTAACTGCTCTACAGAGGACCATGCTCTACTAACTGAACTACAGAGGACCATGCTCTACAGAGGACCATGCTCTACTAAATGAACTAGAGAGGACCATGCTCTACTAACTGGTCTACAGAGGACCATGCTCTACTAACTGGTCTACAGAGGACCATGCTCTACTAACTGATCTACAGAGGACCATGCTCTACCAACTGATCTACAGAGGACCATGCTCTACAGAGGACCATGCTCTACTAACTGGTCTACAGAGGACCATGCTCTACTAACTGATCTACAGAGGACCATGCTCTACCAACTGATCTACAGAGGACCATGCTCTACAGAGGACCATGCTCTACTAACTGGTCTACAGAGGACCATGCTCTACTAAATGAACTAGAGAGGACCATGCTCTACTAACTGGTCTACAGAGGACCATGCTCTACTAACTGGTCTACAGAGGACCATGCTCTACTAACTGATCTACAGAGGACCATGCTCTACCAACTGGTCTACAGAGGACCATGCTCTACCAACTGAACTACAGAGGACCATGCTCTACCAACTGATCTACAGAGGACCATGCTCTACAGAGGACCATGCTCTACTAACTGAACTACAGAGGACCATGCTCTACTAACTGAACTACAGAGGACCATGCTCTACTAACTGGTCTACAGAGGACCATGCTCTACAGAGGACCATGCTCTACTAACTGATCTACAGAGGACCATGCTCTACTAACTGAACTACAGAGGACCATGCTCTAGGAACTGGTCTACAGAGGACCATGCTCTACTAACTGGTCTACAGAGGACCATGCTCTACCAACTGGTCTACAGAGGACCATGCTCTACCAACTGATCTACAGAGGACCATGCTCTACCAACTGGTCTACAGAGGACCATGCTCTACCAACTGGTCTACAGAGGACCATGCTCTACAGAGGACCATGCTCTACTAACTGGTCTACAGAGGACCATGCTCTACTAACTGGTCTACAGAGGACCATGCTCTACCAACTGGTCTACAGAGCACCATGCTCTACCAACTGGTCTACAGAGGACCATGCTCTACCAACTGGTCTACAGAGGACCATGCTCTACCAACTGGTCTACAGAGGACCATGCTCTACTACCAATTGGTCTACAGAGGACCATGCTCTACCAACTGGTCTACAGAGGACCATGCTCTACTAACTGATCTACAGAGGACCATGCTCTACTAACTGATCTACAGAGGACCATGCTCTACTAACTGAACTACAGAGGACCATGCTCTACTAACTGAGCAACAGAGGACCATGCTCTACTAACTGAGCAACAGAGGACCATGCTCTACTAACTGATCTACAGAGCACCATGCTCTACTAACTGATCTACAGAGGACCATGCTCTACTAACTGATCTACAGAGGACCATGCTCTACTAACTGATCTACAGAGGACCATGCTCTACTAACTGATCTACAGAGGACCATGCTCTACCAACTGGTCTACAGAGGCCCATGCTCTACCAACTGAACTACAGAGGACCATGCTCTACCAACTGATCTACAGAGGACCATGCTCTACAGAGGACCATGCTCTACTAACTGAACTACAGAGGACCATGCTCTACTAACTGAACTACAGAGGACCATGCTCTACTAACTGGTCTACAGAGGACCATGCTCTACAGAGGACCATGCTCTACTAACTGGTCTACAGAGGACCATGCTCTACTAAATGAACTACAGAGGACCATGCTCTAGGAACTGGTCTACAGAGGACCATGCTCTACTAACTGGTCTACAGAGGACCATGCTCTACTAACTGATCCACAGAGGACCATGCTCTACCAACTGGTCTACAGAGGACCATGCTCTACCAACTGAACTACAGAGGACCATGCTCTACCAACTGATCTACAGAGGACCATGCTCTACAGAGGACCATGCTCTACTAACTGAACTACAGAGGACCATGCTCTACTAACTGAACTACAGAGGACCATGCTCTACTAACTGGTCTACAGAGGACCATGCTCTACAGAGGACCATGCTCTACTAACTGATCTACAGAGGACCATGCTCTACTAACTGAACTACAGAGGACCATGCTCTAGGAACTGGTCTACAGAGGACCATGCTCTACTAACTGGTCTACAGAGGACCATGCTCTACCAACTGGTCTACAGAGGACCATGCTCTACCAACTGATCTACAGAGGACCATGCTCTACCAACTGATCTACAGAGGACCATGCTCTACCAACTGGTCTACAGAGGACCATGCTCTACCAACTGGTCTACAGAGGACCATGCTCTACAGAGGACCATGCTCTACTAACTGGTCTATAGAGGACCATGCTCTACTAACTGGTCTACAGAGGACCATGCTCTACCAACTGGTCTACAGAGCACCATGCTCTACCAACTGGTCTACAGAGGACCATGCTCTACCAACTGGTCTACAGAGGGCCATGCTCTACTACCAATTGGTCTACAGAGGACCATGCTCTACTAACTGATCTACAGAGGACCATGCTCTACTAACTGATCTACAGAGGACCATGCTCTACTAACTGATCTACAGAGGACCATGCTCTACTAACTGAACTACAGAGGACCATGCTCTACCAACTGGTCTACAGAGGACCATGCTCTACTAGCTGATCTACAGAGGACCATGCTCTACTAACTGATCTACAGAGGGTCACTCAGTAAACCCTGGCCTAAGAAATTTCAAATAGGGCCCACTCCTGTCATGTTTGTGGAGGGGAGTGAATGACGGAGGACAGAAGGGAGGGAGACGTTCTGGAGAGAAAAATAAATCTGGCCCCAGTGGCCACCACAGCTAAAACACGCCAATAAGACCCTGGAGTGTAATCAATGGCTAGTTACACTAGAGGGCGGCAGAGACTAACCCAGTAATTCCATGGAAGGACCGACTCCCGTAGTCAGTTGTACAACTGAATGCATTCAACTGAAGTGTGTCTTCCACATTTAACCCAACCCCTCTGACTCAGAGAGGTGGAGGGGGGCTGCCTTAATCCACTTAATCGACATCCAGTTGATTCAACTGGTTAGGGCTCTAGCCTGGTCACAGATTGTGTGGTCTTGTCAACTCTTATGGTCATAGCAACAGCAAACTACTGGAATCTATGACAGTCACTTGATACATAACACATTGATAATATGCCAATACACGACCCTGCAAAATATAGTCAACACCTTCTCTTTCCAACATCCCATGAGCTGCTATAATAACTCACTTTTATTCAGGATATGTTTAAGAGAACAACCTTTGGGATGTGTCTGTGGCCATCTGTACCCCGTGCTGACACTGCAGTCGGAGTAGCTTCACCAGCTGGTGTTGGATACAGGACAAAGCAATACAAACGCAATTCACAGACTGCTCACCAAAAGGTCATGCATCCACCCAGTGTCCTCCCCTCTGTCTCTGAGCAGGACCCCTCTCCAACTACAGATTCCACAGCATTTGTGGCTATAACAACCTGAAGAAGTCTGAAAAGGCCAGTTTAACAATCACAGTCTGTTCAATACACATCCCCCACACACACACACAGAACTACAGACACACGGATCTAACACACCTCATTGGTGATGTGGCTGCCGTGGTGGTCTGCTCTGTCTCGGGGGGGTCACACAGGACATTACACGCTCCTCTTCACACTGAAAATGTCTCCTTTATTCACCCCCAGAAATAATGAAAAGGAGAGAGAGACGGAGAGGGGGACAGAGAACGAGGGAGCAATTGAGAGAAGGACCTCCCTGAGTGGACATGGGCACTTCTTTATCTAGCTAGGTAATACACACACACACATTGAAATGTGGCCCCAAACACACACACACACGATCCCGAGGAGTGAAAGAGAGCTAGTTAGTCGGAGGTGGTCACAGGTTTGGTGGAATGTGACGTCCTGAAAATGGAACACAATGACACAAAGAGGAGTTTTCCCTCCAAAAACAGGAGGGAACCTCTCTCCTGTACTGTATAACCTCTCTCCTGTACTGTAAAGATAACCTCTCTCCTGTACTGTATAACCTCTCTCCTGTACTGCATAACCTCTCTCCTGTACTGTATAACCTCTCTCCTGTACTGTAAAGATAACCTCTCTCCTGTACTGTAAAGATAACCTCTCTCCTGTACTGTAAAGATAACCTCTCTCCTGTACTGTATAACCTCTCTCCTGTACTGTATAACCTCTCTCCTGTACCGTAAAGATAACCTCTCTCCTGTACTGTATGTACAACCTCTCTCCTGTACTGTATAACCTCTCTCCTGTACTGTATAACCTCTCTCCTGTACTGTATGTATAACCTCTCTCTCCAGTACTGTATAACCTCTCTCCTGTACTGTATAACCTCTATCCTGTACTGTAAAGATAACCTCTCTCCTGTACTGTATAACCTCTCTCCTGTACTGTATGTATAACCTCTATCCTGTACTGTATGTATAACCTCTCTCCTGTACTGTATAACCTCTCTCCTGTACTGTATAACCTCTCTCCTGTACTGTAAAGATAACCTCTCTCCTGTACTGTAAAGATAACCTCTCTCCTGTACTGTATGTACAACCTCTCTCCTGTACTGTATAACCTCTCTCCTGTACTGTAAAGATAACCTCTCTCCTGTACTGTATGTACAACCTCTCTCCTGTACTGTATAACTCTCCTGTACTGTAAAGATAACCTCTCTCCTGTACTGTATAACCTCTCTCCTGTACTGTATAGATAACCTCTCTCCTGTACTGTATAGATAACCTCTCTCCTGTACTGTAAAGATAACCTCTCTCCTGTACTGTATAACCTCTCTCCTGTACTGTAAAGATCAACTCTCTCCTGTACTGTAAAGATAACCTCTCTCCTGTACTGTATAACCTTTCTCCTGTACTGTATAACCTCTCTCCTGTACTGTATAACCTCTCTCCTGTACTGTAAAGATAACCTCTCTCCTGTACTGTATAACCTTTCTCCTGTACTGTATAACCTCTCTCCTGTACTGTATAACCTCTCTCCTGTACTGTAAAGATTACCTCTCTCCTGTACTGTAAAGATAACCTCTCTCCTGTACTGTAAAGACAACCTCTCTCCTGTACTGTATAGATAACCTCTCTCCTGTACTGTATAGATAACCTCTCTCCTGTACTGTATAGATAACCTCTCTCCTGTACTGTAAAGATAACCTCTCTCCTGTACTGTATAACCTCTCTCCTGTACTGTAAAGATCACCTCACTCCTGTACTGTAAAGATAACCTCTCTCCTGTACTGTATAACATCTCTCCTGTACTGTATAGATAACCTCTCTCCTGTACTGTATAGAACCCCTCTCCTGTACTGTATTACCTCTCTCCTGTACTGTAAAGATAACATCTCTCCTGTACTGTATAACCTCTCTCCTGTAAAGATAACCTCTCTCAAGTAAAGATAACCTCTCTCCTGTACTGTAAAAATAACCTCTCTCCTGTACTGTAAAGAACCTCTCTCCTGTACTGTAAAGAACCTCTCTCCTGTACTGTAAAGAACCTCTCTCCTGTACTGTATAGATAACCTCTCTCCTGTACTGTAAAGATAACCTCTCTCCTGTACTGTATAGATAACCTCTCTCCTGTACTGTATAACCTCTCTCCTGTACTGTATAACCTCTCTCCTGTACTGTATAACCTCTCTCCTGTACTGTATAACCTCTCTCCTGTACTGTATAACCTCTCTCCTGTACTGTAAAGATAACCTCTCTCATGTACTGTATAGATAACCTCTCTCCTGTACTGTAAAGATAACCTCTCTCCTGTACTGTATAACCTCTCTCCTGTACTGTATAACCTCTCTCCTGTACTGTATAACCTCTCTCCTGTACTGTATAACCTATCTCCTGTACTGTATAACCTCTCTCCTGTACTGTATAGATAACCTCTCTCCTGTACTGTATAACCTCTCTCCTGTACTGTATAACCTCTCTCCTGTACTGTAAAGATAACCTCTCTCCTGTACTGTAAAGATAACCTCTCTCCTGTACTGTAAAGATAACCTCTCTCCTGTACTGTATAGATAACCTCTCTCCTGTACTGTATAACCTCTCTCCTGTACTGTATAACCTATCTCCTGTACTGTATAACCTCTCTCCTGTACTGTATAGATAACCTCTCTCCTGTACTGTATAACCTCTCTCCTGTACTGTATAACCTCTCTCCTGTACTGTAAAGATAACCTCTCTCCTGTACTGTATAGATAACCTCTCTCCTGTACTGTATAACCTCTCTCCTGTACTGTATAACCTCTCTCCTGTACTGTATAACCTCTCTCCTGTACTGTATAACCTCTCTCCTGTACTGTATAACCTCCCTCCTGTACTGTATAACCTCTCTCCTGTACTGTATAACCTCTCTCCTGTACTGTATATCCTCTCTCCTGTACTGTATAACCTCTCTCCTGTACTGTATAACCTCTCTCCTGTACTGTATAACCTCTCTCCTGTACTGTATAGATAACCTCTCTCCTGTACTGTATAGATAACCTCTCTCCTGTACTGTAAAGATAACCTCTCTCCTGTACTGTATAACCTCTCTCCTGTACTGTAAAGATCAACTCTCTCCTGTACTGTAAAGATAACCTCTCTCCTGTACTGTATAACCTTTCTCCTGTACTGTATAACCTCTCTCCTGTACTGTATAACCTCTCTCCTGTACTGTAAAGATAACCTCTCTCCTGTACTGTATAACCTTTCTCCTGTACTGTATAACCTCTCTCCTGTACTGTATAACCTCTCTCCTGTACTGTAAAGATTACCTCTCTCCTGTACTGTAAAGATAACCTCTCTCCTGTACTGTAAAGACAACCTCTCTCCTGTACTGTATAGATAACCTCTCTCCTGTACTGTATAGATAACCTCTCTCCTGTACTGTATAGATAACCTCTCTCCTGTACTGTAAAGATAACCTCTCTCCTGTACTGTATAACCTCTCTCCTGTACTGTAAAGATCACCTCACTCCTGTACTGTAAAGATAACCTCTCTCCTGTACTGTATAACATCTCTCCTGTACTGTATAGATAACCTCTCTCCTGTACTGTATAGAACCCCTCTCCTGTACTGTATTACCTCTCTCCTGTACTGTAAAGATAACATCTCTCCTGTACTGTATAACCTCTCTCCTGTAAAGATAACCTCTCTCAAGTAAAGATAACCTCTCTCCTGTACTGTAAAAATAACCTCTCTCCTGTACTGTAAAGAACCTCTCTCCTGTACTGTAAAGAACCTCTCTCCTGTACTGTAAAGAACCTCTCTCCTGTACTGTATAGATAACCTCTCTCCTGTACTGTAAAGATAACCTCTCTCCTGTACTGTATAGATAACCTCTCTCCTGTACTGTATAACCTCTCTCCTGTACTGTATAACCTCTCTCCTGTACTGTATAACCTCTCTCCTGTACTGTATAACCTCTCTCCTGTACTGTATAACCTCTCTCCTGTACTGTATAACCTCTCTCCTGTACTGTATAACCTCTCTCCTGTACTGTAAAGATAACCTCTCTCATGTACTGTATAGATAACCTCTCTCATGTACTGTATAGATAACCTCTCTCCTGTACTGTATAGATAACCTCTCTCCTGTACTGTATAACCTCTCTCCTGTACTGTATAGATAACCTCTCTCCTGTACTGTATAGATAACCTCTCTCCTGTACTGTATAACCTCTCTCCTGTACTGTAAAGATAACCTCTCTCCTGTACTGTAAAGATAACCTCTCTCCTGTACTGTATAGATAACCTCTCTCCTGTACTGTATAACCTCTCTCCTGTACTGTATAACCTCTCTCCTGTACTGTATAACCTCTCTCCTGTACTGTATAACCTCTCTCCTGTACTGTATAACCTCCCTCCTGTACTGTATAACCTCTCTCCTGTACTGTATAACCTCTCTCCTGTACTGTATATCCTCTCTCCTGTACTGTATAACCTCTCTCCTGTACTGTATAACCTCTCTCCTGTACTGTAAAGATAACCTCTCTCCTGTACTGTATAACCTCTCTCCTGTACTGTATAACCTCTCTCCTGTACTGTATGTATAACCTCTCTCCTGTACTGTATAACCTCTCTCCTGTACTGTATAACCTCTCTCCTGTACTGTATGTATAACCTCTCTCCTGTACTGTATAACCTCTCTCCTGTACTGTATGTATAACCTCTCTCCTGTACTGTATGTACAACCTCTCTCCTGTACTGTATAACCTCTCTCCTGTACTGTATAGATAACCTCTCTCCTGTACTGTATAACCTCTCTCCTGTACTGTAAAGACAACCTCTCTCCTGTACTGTATGTATAACCTCTCTCCTGTACTGTATAACCTTTCTCCTGTACTGTATAACCTCTCTCCTGTACTGTATAGATAACCTCTCTCCTGTACTGTAAAGATAACCTCTCTCCTGTACTGTAAAGATAACCTCTCTCCTGTACTGTATAGATAACCTCCCTCCTGTACTGTATAACCTCTCTCCTGTACTGTAAAGATAACCTCTCTCCTGTACTGTAAAGATAACCTCTCTCCTGTACTGTATAACCTCTCTCCTGTACTGTATAACCTCTCTCCTGTACTGTATAGATAACCTCTCTCCTGTACTGTATAACCTCTCTCCTGTACTGTATAGATAACCTCTCTCCTGTACTGTATAGATAACCTCTCTCCTGTACTGTATAGATAACCTCTCTCCTGTACTGTATAACCTCTCTCCTGTACTGTATAACCTCTCTCCTGTACTGTATAACCTCTCTCCTGTACTGTATAGATAACCTCTCTCTTGTACTGTATAGATAACCTCTCTCCTGTACTGTATAACCTCTCTCCTGTACTGTATAACCTCTCTCCTGTACTGTATAACCTCTCTCCTGTACTGTATAACCTCTCTCCTGTACTGTAAAGACAACCTCTCTCCTGTACTGTATAGATAACCTCTCTCTTGTACTGTATAGATAACCTCTCTCCTGTACTGTATAACCTCTCTCCTGTACTGTAAAGATAACCTCTCTCCTGTACTGTATAACCTCTCTGTAAGCAACATGCAGCCACCTGGAGTTCAGAACATAGGACTCTTTCAGAAGTCATGAGGGTGGTCCTCACTTGTGTGCTAATTATCACCTAATATGACACACACAAAGAGAGACAGACATATGCGTACAGACACACAGGGGCCTACACACACACACACACACACACACAAACACACACACACACACACACACACACCTGAAAAACAACTATTCACACACACACCTGAAAAACAACTATTCACACACACACACCTGCCTGAAAAACAACTATTCACACACAGACCTCCTCGAAAAACACCTATTCACACAGACCTGCCTGAAAAACAACTATTCACACACAGACCCCCCTGAAAAACAGCTATTCACACACAGACCTGCCTGAAAAACAGCTATTCACACACAGACCTGCCTGTAAAACAACTATTCACACACAGACCTCCCCGAAAAACAACTATTCACACACAGACCTCCCCGAAAAACAACTATTCACACACAGACCTTTCTGAAAAAAAAACTATTTTGCAGAGCCTCCTAGCTCAAGACATCCAGTCACTCAGATACAACAGTCACTCACTGTTCCAGACTGTCTCTTTCTTTGCTCTCCTCCTGCCCTTGGGACAGCATCTCCCATTGACCAGTGTGTTAGGATCCATAGTATCCCTGTGTGGTGGTGGGAGGTGGGTCCTAGTGGGTGGTGCAGTCTGGCCTTCCTGTTGCTCTGAGCGGATAAAGCAGAGCCTCTGTCCTGACAGAGATGCCCCTGTACTCCACTTAGGAGACTGGGATAGTCTATTTGCTCTGTGTGTCTAACTGACTGACTGACTGTGCAGGGGGAGGGAGAGAAGGGAGCTAGACTGGACACATGCCCTCAGGCAACAACTTCACCTCCCTCTAGTCTACTTTCTCTCATTCACCCTTCTCCCTTGTCTCCTTATTCTCACTCATCTCTACCCTCTGTCCTCTCACTCATCTCTACCCTCTGTCCTCTTCTCTCTCCTCTCACTCCTCTCTACCCTCTCTCCTCTCACTCCTCTCTACCCTCTGTCCTCTCACTCCTCTCTACCCTCTGTCCTCTCACTCCTCTCTACCCTCTGTCCTCTCACTCCTCTCTACCCTCTGTCCTCTCACTCATCTCTACCCTCTGTCCTCTCACTCATCTCTACCCTCTGTCCTCTTCTCTCTCCTCTCACTCCTCTATACCCTCTCTCCTCTCACTCCTCTCTACCCTCTGTCCTCTCACTCCTCTCTACCCTCTGTCCTCTCACTCCTCTCTACCCTCTGTCCTCTCACTCATCTCTACCCTCTGTCCTCTTCTCTCTCCTCTCAACCCTCTCTCCTCTCACTCCTCTCTACCCTCTGTCCTCTCACTCCTCTCTACCCTCTGTCCTCTCACTCCTCTCTACCCTCTCTCCCCTCACTCCTCTCTACCCTCTCTCCTCTCACTCCTCTCTACCCTCTGTCCTCTCACTCCTCTCTACCCTCTGTCCTCTCACTCCTCTCTAACCTCTGTCCTCTCACTCCTCTCTAACCTCTGTCCTCTCACTCCTCTCTACCCTCTGTCCTCTCACTCCTCTCTACCCTCTCACTCCTCTCTACCCTCTGTCCTCTCACTCATCTCTACCCTCTGTCCTCTCACTCATCTCTACCCTCTCTCTGTCTCATCTCTACCCTCTCTCATCTCTACCCTCTCATCTCGACCCTCCCTCTCTCATCTCTACTCTCTCTCTCTCTCTCTCTCATCTCTACTCTCTCATCTCTACTCTCTCATCTCTACTCTCTCATCTCTACTCTCTCATCTCTACCCTTTGCCCTGTATCTGAGAGAAATTACCTGTATCGAATACAACAGGTGTAGACCTTACTGTGAAATGCTTACTTACAAGCCCTTAACCAACAATGCAGTTAAGAAAATAGAGTTGGAAAACATTTACTTAATAAACTAAAGTAAAAAAATATATCTATATATAAAAAATAACTATAATGAGGCCATATAGAGAGGGTACCGGTACGAGTCAGTGTGTAGGGGGTACAGGTTAGTCGAGGTCATTTGTGCATGTAGTTAGGGCTAAAGTGACTATGCATAGATAATAAACAGTGAGTAGCAGCACTGTAAAAACACGTGGGGGTCAATGCAAATAGTCTGGGTAGCCATTTGATTAATTGGTCAGCCGTCATGGCTTGGGGGTAGAAGCTGTTAAGGAGCCTTTTGGACATAGACTGGCGCTCTGGTACCGCTTGCCATGTGGTAGCAGAGAGAACAGTCTATGACTTGGGTGACTGGAGTCTTTAACAATTTTTTGGGCCTTCCTCTGACACCGACTAGTATTGAGGTCCTGGATGGCAAGAAGCTTGGCCCCAGTGATGTACTGGGCTGTACGTACTACCCTCTGTAGCGCCATACAGTCGGAGGCCGAGCAGTTGCCATACCAGGCGGTGATGCAACAGGTCAGGATGCTCTTGATGGTGCAGCTGTAGAACCTTTTGAGGATCTGGGGACCCATGCCAAAAGGCATTTTTCCCCCTTAGGCCCTCTTCACAACTGTCTTAGTGTGTTTTGACCATGATAGTTTGTTGGTGATGTGGACACCAAAGAACTTCAAACTCTCGACACGCTCCATTACAGCCCCGTTGATGTGAATGAGGGTGTGTTCAGCCCTCCTTTTCTTGTAGTCCACAATCATCTCCTATGATCTGTATCTGAGAGATATGACCTGTATCTGAGAGATATGACCTGTATCTGAGAGATATGACCTGTATCTGAGAGATATCTGAGAGATATGACCTGTATCTGAGAGATATCTGAGAGATATGACCTGTATCTGAGAGATATGACCTGTATCTGAGAGATAGATATGACCTGTATCTGAGAGATATGACCTGTATCTGAGAGATATGACCTGTATCTGAGAGATATGCCCTGTACCTGAGAGATATCTGAGATATATGACCTGTATCTGAGAGATATGACCTGTATCTGAGAGATATCTGAGAGATATGGCCTGTATCTGAGAGATATCTGAGAGATATTACCTGTATCTGAGAGATATGACCTGTATCTGAGAGATAGATATGACCTGTATCTGAGAGATATCTGAGAGATATGACCTGTATCTGAGAGATATGACCTGTATCTGAGAGATATGCCCTGTACCTGAGAGATATCTGAGATACATGACCTGTATCTGAGAGATATCTGAGAGATATGACCTGTATCTGAGAGATATCTGAGAGATATGACCTGTATCTGAGAGATATCTGAGAGATATGACCTGTATCTGAGTGATATGAATGACATGTATCTGAGAGATATGACCTGTATCTGAGCGATATCTGAGAGATGTGACCTGTATTTGAGAGATATGACTTGTATCTAAGAGATATGACCTGTATCTGAGAGATATCTGAGAGATATGACATGTATCTGAGAGATATCTGAGAGATATGACATGTATCTGAGAGATATGACCTGTATCTGAGCGATATCTGAGAGATATGACCTGCATTTGAGAGATATGACTTGTATCTAAGAGATATGACCTGTATCTGAGAGATATCTGAGAGATATGACCTGTATCTGAGAGATATCTGAGAGATATGACATGTATCTGAGAGATATGACCTGTATCTGAGCGATATCTGAGAGATATGACATGTATCTGAGAGATATGACTTGTATCTAAGAGATACATTTTATTTATTTAACCTTTATTTAACTAGGCAAGTTAGTTAAGAACAAATGCTTATTTACAATGACGGCCTACCCCAGACAACATTGGGCCAATTGTGCGCAGCCCTATGGGACTCTCAATCACGGCCAGTTGTGATACAGCCTGGAATCGAACCAGGGTCTGTAGTGATGCCTCTAGCACTGAGATGCAGTGCCTTAGACCACTGTGCCACTTAGGAGCCCACATGACCAGTATCTAAGAAAGAACATAGACATGTTTGAGGAAGAGGTCTGAGAGACATAAGGCTTCATGTGGATGATGGCATTAATTCATCAATGATGAAAGGAGCAGGATGAACCACTCAGAGTGGAGGGACACTCTCCCTGGTCTGACGCTGACTGCTATAGCCGTCCTGTAAGAGTGATCCCTGGTCTGACGCTGACTGCTATAGCCGTCCTGTAAGAGTGGTCCCTGGTCTGACGCTGACTCTAGCTGTCCTGTAAGAGTGGTCCCTGGTCTGATGATGACTGCTATAGCCGTCCTGTAAGAGCGATCCCTGGTCTGATGATGACTGCTATAGCCGTCCTGTAAGAGTGGTCCCTGGTCTGATGATGACTGCTATAGCCGTCCTGTAAGAGTGGTCCCTGGTCTAACGCTGACTGCTATAGCCGTCCTGTAAGAGTGGTCCCTGGTCTGACGCTGACTGCTATAACCGTCCTGTAAGAGTGGTCCCTGGTCTGATGATGACTGCTATAGCCGTCCTGTAAGAGTGGTCCCTGGTCTGATGATGACTGCTATAGCCGTCCTGTAAGAGTGGTCCCTGGTCTGACGCTGACTGCTATAGCCGTCCTGTAAGAGTGGTCCCTGGTCTGATGATGACTGCTATAGCCGTCCTGTAAGAGTGGTCCCTGGTCTGATGATGACTGCTATAGCTGTCCTGTAAGAGTGGTCCCTGGTCTGATGATGACTGCTATAGCTGTCCTGTAAGAGTGGTCCCTGGTCTGATGATGACTGCTATAGCCGTCCTGTAAGAGTGGTCCCTGGTCTGACGCTGACTGCTATAGCTGTCCTGTAAGAGTGGTGTGGTGTTCAGATTGTTCAAAGGAGACTAAAGGTAAAGCATGAATGACCACAAATGGACTTGAAACCAACTGCTTGAAACTAACAGAGGGCAGAGGACAGTGGGTGGTGGTAGACTAACATTAGAGGGCAGAGGACAATGGGTGGTGGTAGACTAACATTAGAGGGAGAGGACAGTGGGTGGTGGTAAACTAACAGAGGGCAGATGACAGTGGGTGGTGGTAGACTAACAGAGGGAGAGGACAGTGGGTGGTGGTAGACTAACAGAGGGAGAGGACAGTGGGTGGTGGTAGACTAACAGAGAGAGAGGACAGTGGGTGGTGGTAGACTAACAGAGAGAGAGGACAGTGGGTGGTGGTAGACTAACAGAGGGAGAGGACAGTGGGTGGTGGTAGACTAACATTAGAGGGGAGAGGACAGTAGGTGGTGGTAGACTAACATTAGAGGGGAGAGGACAGTGGGTGGTGGTAGACTAACATTAGAGGGAGAGGACAGTGGGTGGTGGTAGACTAACAGAGGGAGAGGACAGTGGGTTGTGGTAGACTAACATTAGAGGGAGAGGACAGTGGGTGGTGGTAGACTAACATTAGAGGGGAGAGGACAGTGGGTGGTGGTAGACTAACATTAGAGGGAGAGGACAGTGGGTGGTGGTAGACTAACAGAGGGAGAGGACAGTGGGTGGTGGTAGACTAACATTAGAGGGAGAGGACAGTGGGTGGTGGTAGACTAACATTAGAGGGGAGAGGACAGTGGGTTGTGGTAGACTAACAGAGGGAGAGGACAGTGGGTGGTGGTAGACTAACAGAGGGAGAGGACAGTGGGTGCTGGTAGACTAACAGAGGGAGAGGACAGTGGGTGCTGGTAGACTAACAGAGGGAGAGGACACTGGGTGGTGGTAGACTAACATTAGAGGGGAGAGGACAGTGGGTTGTGGTAGACTAACAGAGGGAGAGGACAATGGGTGGTGGTAGACTAACATTAGAGGGGAGAGGACAGTGGGTGGTGGTAGACTAACATTAGAGGGAGAGGACAATGGGTGGTGGTAAACTAACATTAGAGGGAGAGGACAATGGGTGGTGGTAGACTAACAGAGGGAGAGGACAGTAGGTGGTGGTAGACTAACAGAGGGAGAGGACAGTGGGTGGTGGTAGACTAACAGAGGGAGAGGACAGTGGGTGGTGGTAGACTAACATTAGAGGGGAGAGGACAATGGGTGGTGTTAGACTAACAGAGGGGAGAGGACAGTGGGTGGTGGTAGACTAACATTAGAGGGGAGAGGACAGTGGGTGGTAGTAGACTAACATTAGAGGGGAGAGGACAATGGGTGGTGGTAGACTAACATTAGAGGGGAGAGGACAGTGGGTTGTGGTAGACTAACAGAGGGAGAGGACAGTGGGTGGTGGTAGACTAACATTAGAGGGGAGAGGACAGTGGGTTGTGGTAGACTAACATTAGAGGGAGAGGACAGTTGGTGGTGGTAGACTAACATTCGAGGGAGAGGACAGTGGGTTGTGGTAGACTAACATTAGAGGGGAGAGGACAGTGGGTGGTGGTAGACTAACAGGACAACAGGAGAGAATCACCAACGGAGAAAAAATCCCCAAAGCGCTGAGAAAAACCATCTTGCTTAAAATCAGACACACACTTTCACCCCCCCCACACCCCCTCACACACAGACACACACACACACATATATACACCTCCGAACAAAGGTGCCATTTTTCTCAGGAAGGGTCAGCAGTTCCCTCCATCAGACAGGGGCTTGTTCTTGGTCAGAGGGAGCTAGGAGCTGGGCTGCCCAATCTCAGGCCACCCTCCCGTAGCTCCCCTGGCTCAGACTGGCCCCCTCCAACACCGGCCCCCTCCCACCCCAGAGACAAGCTCCCCATTGTTCCTGCACCACTAATAAGTGACAGTTCTCCTGGTCAGAACCAACTTTAGAGCCATTCTAAACACACACACACACACACAAGGTTTTTGAAAAGTCATAGGACAGTTATTTCTGGTATGGTTGATGATGTCAATGGGAATAAAAGTATTTCCTCACAGAGCAGTTAGTTTCCAGGGTTCGTGGGAAACCAGAGTCCCGTCTTTATATTAAGTCAAGACACACACACACAGTGTTAGCAGGCCAGAGAAAGTACAGTGCACTACCCAAGGTGAACCTTCAGTCAGTTTGGACATGATAAATCCCCATTAACACACCATTAACCCGCTGCTCCACATGGTCTGTTCACCTTCAAACCCCATTCATCACAGGGACTATGACACTCCTCCTGCTGCAGGTCTGTATGGGCACGCCAGCACACGGCAGGTCCTGGTGCACGGATTCTGTCACGAGACCCGTAGTGCCCTGTGAGTAGAGTACACACACCCAATGGTTCCTAACGTTTGGTGAATGTTCCCTGGGTGTTGTTGGACTATCACAGCCCCTCCTGCAGGCCTGTATTATTTATCAGGCTTCGGGTCCTGTCTGGAGCACGTGTCTGGCTCGGTCTCTGTCATTGAGGCAGGTACAACAGGGTAAACTAGGGCCAGGGCAGCAATGTTGTCTGAATGTTCCCTCAGCGTTGCAGGACGATCACACTCCCTCCTGCAGGCCGCCTGTCTGGGCTAATATCCACAAAGTATCTCAACGTTGGAGTGCTACTAGAATAAGATTATATTGACAGGGGGAACCTGATCCTAGATCAGCGCTCCTTTGATTCGCTTTGTGAATAGACAAACACTTTGTCACTGAGGCAGATACAGGTCTGTGAGTAGAGTACAGAGTACACAACTCCCTGTTGTCTGAACGTTCCCCGAGTGTTGTGCAAACTGAGGTAATGTCCCATGACCGCAGCGCATCAAAGGCTTTTACATACAGAACAAGACAAACGCTACAGAAACACCAGCTCCCCAGGACGGCGACAGGGGAGTGTCCGTCCTTTCTGACGAACCAAGTGTCGTTTCTGTGAGCGATTTCCTGTCCTCTCAATGTTTCAGTGTGTGGTGTAAAATAATCTGGCAGGACTTTGTGTAGAAATCTCTCACAGCAGCGTTATAAATGGATACCGTACGTCTAGATATTACCATGTTACAACTGTTGATCCTATTTAGAGGGTGAGGCTTTGCAATGAGGCCAAGAAAAACAGAAAAATATACAGACAACGCCACACTCCATAAGTAAAATAAACTCCATAATATCTGTTGTCTGCAGTTATGTTAAATGTCTCCATTTGGCTTGGAGGTTGTGTTGCCAAAATACCTCAGACCTTCAGTAATGAGAGAATGACTTGTAGCAAAACATCAGTGAAGTAAATGTTGACTTCTTAACTGAGTCTGACCCTGTTGTGGATGCCTCTCACCGCTGTGGTTCACCACAAGCCTATCGTATCACACTGCAGCCAGCTCCTTCAACTCTGCAAGAAAGCTGCTTCCTCATTTACTGCTCTCAGGCTCATTTTAAGCAGCTATAAGCTGAGTCCAAAAAATGAAGGAAACTCAACAATCTAAAATATGATTTCCTGAAATGTTCTGTGTTGTGACAGGGAGGCCTGGCTGGGGAGTGTGGTGTGTTGTGCTCTGCAGACAGTGTACCTCTCCAGGCCTGCCTGGGGAGTGTGGTGTGTTGTGCTCTGTTGTGCTGTCCAGACAGTGTACCTCTCCAGGCCTGGCTGGGGAGTGTGTTGTGCTGTGCTCTGTTGTGCTGTGCAGACAGTGTACCTCTCCAGGCCTGCACCACACAGGTCCAGGTCAGCCTAACCGTGTGCAGGACAGATGCCGGGTGTGAGACGGGTCCCGTAAACAGAGCCCCGACACACATCCCTCCCGGAAGAAGAAGAGGCTCAAGCGAAGAAGGGAGCGGAATAAAAACGACATTAAAAACACCCAGTGTTTTGTCAAGGTCCGCTCGTTGACACAAAGTCTGTCTCTGTGTCCCTCTCGCGGTGCCCTGATAAAGGAATGATTGTGTGTCGGAGGCTCTGACTGAGTTTATTTGACACTCCGGCTCCTTTTGTGAAGGCAAGTGTCCCACCGCCTATGGCCTCCATGAGAGTCACTTGGCGTTGGACAGAGGGTCCCTCTTCAGAGGAGAAAGGGCTCTTGTTTGGGGAAGATTTTAATGGGGGAGGGGTTGCAGGGGGGGTTGGAGGGGTGGATTGGGGGTGCTGCTCTGCCCTCTGTGGTGTAAACAGGCAGGCATATAGTGGGGTCTCTGTCCCCGGACTTTAACAATAGACTGAATTCTTTACTGCTAAGGAACTGGAGGTGGAGAAGGAGAGGGATGGAGGGTGAGGAGAGGAGATGCTTCTTAAGGGCTGAGGAGGCATCGAAAGAGAGAGAGTGTCTTAACCCATGTACTTTATGTGCAGACCAGAGCTCCCAGGGACGCAGAGTAAACAGTCTTAACAGCTTTGAAATGACAAACCATTCAAAGTGACACAGAGGACTCATAATGAGTTGCTCATAATGAGTTGTGAGCATCTATCCTCATGGGCAGAAGTTCTGCAGTACACCATGCTAAACAGCATATCCAGTTACCAAGCTGTAGTCTGCTGGTGAGAAGTCCATGGGACACACAGATCTACACAGGAAACACAGTGCTTCAACCCCAGATAATGTCCTCTGTATATCATCATGTATACAGCCACACACACAAAACAGCATTCATCTCACATGGTCCTTAATGACAATGGGGAAAAGTGAGAGCAATACTTTGGTACGGTGATCACTTAGACCCAAATCAAATGTATGAAATAATTGGACCACTGCAGGTGATATGCATATGAAAGAGAGTGAATAGACTGCATTTCATAGAGACTGTAACCATGCAATTACCCATGTTTACCCATTGCATGTGTAGGCCTAAACTGTCTGCATGACAGCATTAGCATGTGATGACGACAGTTGCATTGAAAGGCTTCCCTGTGTCATAGCAACCACTCCCAAGTTATTTAGTCACAGCTGAGTAGAGTGATATGGGAGAGGTGACAAGCCTGTACACTAAGTGTACAAAACATGAAGAACACCTGGCCTTTCCATGACATTGACTGAAGAATACCTGGCCTTTCCATGACATTGACTGAAGAATACCTGGCCTTTCCATGACATTGACTGAAGAATACCTGGACTTTCCATGACATTGACTGAAGAGTACCAGGTGAATCCAGGTGAAAGCTATGATCACTCATTGATGTCCTTACTGTCTCTTGTTAAATCCACGTCAGTGTAGATGAAGAGGAATAGACAGGTTAAAGGAGGATGTTTAAGCCTTGAGACAATTGAGACATGGATTGTGTATGTGTCATTCAGAGGGTGAATGGCCAAGACAACATATTTAAGTGCCTTTAAACGGGGTAGTAGTAGTCCTAAATCATAGCACAACTGGGTAGTGGCACGCACCTCTCCGAGCGCAGATGACTAGGTCAAACGATGTGAGAATATTCCCGTTAAGCGCTTGAACGCTCACTCATGACAGGTTTTCAACTCAAGGGGGCTTCAAAGATCTATTCCTCTCCTGAATTATACGACACTTTGTAATATGTGTTACATACAGGCGTAACGTCACAGAGGCATGTGCATGTAGACTTGGCATGCTTTGCGCGCGCTGGCAGCAAGCATTCACCAAAACCATAACCGGGCGGGTGTAGCCGTTCCAGAGAACCGACGAACAGCTGAACTATTAGGAGATGTTAGGTAAAGTCAACAATACTCAGAACGTCCTTACTCGGTATCTATGAAACATCCCATGACATTCGGTATCATCTCCTGCATTACAAGAAACTATGTCATTTATATGAGGTCTCTGAGCTTTCCCCACAACGTTACACTAGGAAACACTATACTGAGATAACATTGTAAAACGTTTGATATACCCGAAGAGCAAGAAAGAGGACTAAGAATTCCACTGTACCTGTCAGGTAATAATCCATTTAGGAGTGCAATGGGATAATCCATTCCGTGTAGACGTCCAAAACATGGGTACCAATTCCCCCAATATGTACCACAAAAACATACTATCCAATCCCATTGCACTGTTCAAACCATCCTGCAAATCATCCAACATCGTAGTGATCCAGCATTGTGCGTGTTATTTCCATCAGTAACTGCTGAACTTTAGCCATCGGTCACTGCGAATAGGATATCCTCAAGAGACCCATTGACCTGCGTGTCTGTGCCCGACCATAGGAGTCCCTGGACCGGACCGCTTGTCCTGTAGTTGGGTGTCAATGCGAACGCTGTAGCTTGACATACATTCCGCGTAAAAGACAAGACACAGTTATCCAGTAGAACAATTAATAAAGGTTGTATTGAATCCAGAAAAATGTTGTATCCTTATAAATTCCAGTTTTCAAAATAACAACAATAATTCCCTCACGTGTAGCCTACTTCTCTCCAGGCTCCGATATCGGGAGAGATGAATCCTCTCTCTGCGCGACTCCTGAGAAGACCGGGTTTCAAAATTCTCCACTGATGAAGGAAACAGACAAATCCATATGATCCATTGTAAATGTGACATCCTTGTAATCCTGAATGATAAGTAATATCCAGAGTAGGACCACAGCACACTGGCGGGATCGCAGCCGCTCCTCATCCACACACACACGTCAAGCGTCCTCCCCGAGAGCCGAAGCTGCACTGAGCCATGCTTAGTGTAGTACAGCACACTGAATTCCAGGTTCACCTGACGTAGTGAAGCAATGTGCGATGGGAAATGTAGTGTAAAACTGTCAGTAGTTTGTTACCGCTTCTGTGAAGTGTGACTTACAGCTAGCTACATTAAGATAGTTTCTTATAATTTGTATTAACCACAAACAGATTCAGGGCGAAATCATAGATCCAAGCGATAGGATAATGAAAATGACTAGATGATTGGTTGACATTATTGATGCACGCACTCAATTTGTTACACGCTGGTTGTCACGTTCGTCGTAACGAGGAGACCAAGGCGCAGCGTGATGAGTATACATTCCTCTTTATTAAAGGGAGAACACTTAAACAAACTAACAAAACGACCGTGAAGCTATAAACACTGGTGCTGACACAGGCAACTAATACATAGACAATAACCCACGAAATACCCCAGGAACATGGCTACCTGAATATGGTCCCCAATCAGAGACAACGACAAAACAGCTGCCTCTGATTGAGAGCCAATCTAGGAAACCATAGACATAAAAACACCTAGACCTAGGTAAACCCCATAAACATACAAAACACAAGACAGGCCAAAAACACATATATCACCCTCGTCACACCCTGACCGAACCAAAATAATAAAGAAAACAAAGACTACTAAGGTCAGGGCGTGACACTGGTACAGTATGTTTTGCCCTTTCATTTTCATGTTTTAGCATTTAAGAATCTCTCTGGGGATGGACTTCAGCCACATGTCTAGTATATGGTTCAGAAATGACCTATTTACATGAGCAAGATACTGTATATACCCATGATATAGTTTGCCTACAACTATAAGGATACCTGTGGTATATGAACAATACAGCCAACATTTAAGACATCATTTGACGTAAGTAATTAGCAACGATTGTCCCATTTAAGCTTCAATTATAAATATGTGGCTACTCCAGACCAGTTCCACTCCTCAACCTGAAGTGACATATTGTTGTGACATAGCCTAGCCTAGCGTGTGACATAGCCTAGCGTGTGACATAGCCTAGCGTGTGACATAGCCTAGCGCGTGACATAGCCTAGCGTGTGACATAGCCTAGCGTGTGACCTAGCCTAGCGTGTGACCTAGCCTAGTGTGTGAGCTGCTAAGGTCAGTAGAGTGAGTAATAGTGTTCTGCAGTCATTCCAGGGAGATATGAGGGTTGTCGGTGCCTTGAACCACCTTCCCATGAATGAACCACTTGTCTTCCTTAGTTACCTCACTACCTACTTTAATGTCTTAATCACCTCCAGGATATAACTTTTATATCTGGAATCAGGAGTTCTAACGCTGGAAAATAAGGAGTGGATTCCATGGGAATGGATAAAGGGCTGTATTTCCCCCTCATGGAAAATGATATGACGTGCTGATCTAGGATCAGTTTAGCCTTTTAGATCCATATTAAATAAGAACTATAGCTACTTTAACCATTTCCTATTTCTCCCAGAAGTGTTGTGTATAGGGTAATGATCACTGACTGTGTCCAATTGCCCAACAACACAGAGACTGAAACTACTGGTTGTGCTAATCTCACCATTTGTATGATGTAGCCTGCTCTGAAAGTGAGGCTAGTAAACAACTGATATTGAGGAGGGAGTTGGGGGGCGGGGGACAATTCATCATTTTGGAAACACTTTATAATACATTTCGTGAATTAGTGTTACGATATTTCTAGATGTTTTATTATTTCTAAACATTTAATAAGCATTTATAATGGCTTACTCATTACAGGCATTATAAAGTGTTACCGACACTTCTTCTAAGCATCCTTAAGTGTCCATAATAAAAGAGAATAGAAACATTTCAACGGGAGCAACTGACAAAAAGATCTGCTCCAGATTTCCCTGCACACCCAGTCTGCATGCCTCTCCAAACCAAAGCAATCCTGCTGTAACTCAAATGCACGCGATTCTGTCAATTGCAGGTACTTGATCGTTTTCTTGTGTGCCGGGTTGAAAAGTTGTCGGTGGCTTGCACACACAGCATTGCGTGACTATAGCCCTGGATGAAAACACAAAGACATTGTTTTCGGTGATCTAACTCCCTTTATAGTAACTCAACAGCATTCCTGTCTCGCATTCCTTAGCCACCACTGCTGTGAAGGTCTTTTTTCTTTCCTTTGGAGGAGGAAAAATAGTGAGGGAAGAAGGTATTGGAAATGTTTAGGTGCTCCAGAATATAATATAATAGCCTACTTAATTGTCAATTTTGTGAGAAACGGACTTTTGCCTATCTGAACATCCACCGTGTCATACATAAAGTGAAGAGCAATAAGATAAGAAATGTAACGTTATGTAAGAAATGAGTTGTGGTGCTGTCAACTATGTACAATAATTAACACCCATAATGATTTCATTTGTTTTCATTGTGGCCCTGATATTACATTTCCTTGTAGGTGCTCATCAGGGAAGTAGGAACGGCATTTGTTAAGTATTCCCCTGGCTGTCATAAAACATTAAGGAACTCTATCATGGCAAGCAGGCAGTCGAAACAGTCATTAGGAACAGCTGCATATATAGCGCTTCCTTAAGAAACGCTGTTGTCTGTCAGGAACATTACATCAACACATGCCAGAGGGAGAGTGACAATGAGGCCTGATGATAAAGCCTGTAATGGAAGCATTTGCATATATATATATATATATATACACACACACAATCCCCCCCTTACCATCATTCTACACACAATTGCCCATAATGACATAGCAAAAACTGTTGTTTTTTTTATAGAAGAAAATTTATAAGAAATACAAAGCTGAAATATCACACTTACATAAATTAGTATTCAACACCTTTAACTCAGTTGAAGCACCTTTCAAATCAAATCAAATCAAATGTATTTATATAGCCCTTCGTACATCAGCTGATATCTCAAAGTGCTGTACAGAAACCCAGCCTAAAACCCCAAACAGCAAGCAATGCAGGTGTAGAAGCACGGTGGCACCTTTGGCAGCGATTGCAGCATCAAGTCTAACCACTAGGTAGCCTAGTGTTTAGAGCGTTGGACTTGTAACCAAAATGTTGCATGATCGAATCCCTGAGCTGACAAGGTAAAAAACAACAACAATTTAAATCTGTTGTTCTGCCCCTGAACAAGGCAGATAACCCACTCTTCCTAGGCCGTCAATGAAAATAAGAATTCGCTCTTAACTGACTTGTGAAATAGTTAAATAAGGGTACAAATAAATAGAAAGTATTCTATGACGCTACAAGCTTGGCACACCTGTATTTGGGGAGTTCTTCCCATGCAGATGCTATCAAGCTCTGTCAGGTTGGATGGGGAAGGTTGCTGCTCAGTTATTTTCAGGTCTGTCCAGAGTTGATAGATTGGGTTCAAGTCCAGGCTCTGGCTGGGCCACTGAAAGACATTCAGTGACTTGTCCCGAAGCCACATCTTCGTTGTATTGGCTGTGTGCTTAGGGTCGTTGTCCTGTTGGAAGGTGAACCTTCTCCCCAGCCTGAGGTCCTGAGCGCTATGGAGTAGGTTTTCATCAAGGATCTCTCTGTACTTTGCTCCGTTCATCTTTCCCTCGATCATGACTGGTCTCCCAGTCCCTACTACTGAAAATCATCCACACAGCATGATGCTGCCACCACCATGCTTCACCGTAGGGATGGTGCCAGGTTTCCTCCAGACGTCACGCTTGGCATTCAGGCCAAAAAGTTCAATCTTGGTTTCATCAGACCAGAGAATCTTATTTCTCATGGATTCGATCATGCAACATTTCAGTTACAAGTCCAACACTCTAAACACTAGGCTACCTAGTGGTTAGACTTGATGCTGCAATCGCTGCCAAAGGTGCTTCAACTGAGTTAAAGGTGTTGAATACTAATTTATCATAGTCCTTTAGGTGATTTTTGGCAAACTCCAAGCGGGCTGTCATGTGCCTTTTACTGAGGCGTCAGTATAGAGACAAAGTAGAATCTCAATTCAACGGCTCAGACACAAGAGGTATGTGGCAGGGTCTACAGTCAATCACTGACTACAAGAAGAAAACCAGCCCAGTCACGGACCAGGATGTCTTGCTCCCAGGCAGACGAAATAACTTTTTTGCCCGCTTTGAGGACAATACAGTGCCACTGACACGGCCTGCAACGAAAACATGCGGACTCTCCTTCACTGCAGCCGAGGTGAGTAAAACATTTAAACGTGTTAACCCTCGCAAGGCTGCAGGCCCAGACGGCATCCCCAGCCGCGCCCTCAGAGCATGCGCAGACCAGCTGGCCGGTGTGTTTACGGACATATTCAATCAATCCCTATACCAGTCTGCTGTTCCCACATGCTTCAAGAGGGCCCTCATTGTTCCTGTTCCCAAGAAAGCTAAGGTAACTGAGCTAAACGACTACCGCCCTGTAGCACTCACTTCCGTCATCATGAAGTGCTTTGAGAGACTAGTCAAGGACCATATCACCTCCACCCTACCTGACACCCTAGACCCACTCCAATTTGCTTACCACCCAAATAGGTCCACAGACGATGCAATCTCAACCACACTGCACACTGCCCTAACCCATCTGGACAAGAGGAATACCTATGTGAAAATGCTGTTCATTGAATACAGCTCGGCATTCAACACCACAGTACCCTCCAAGCTCGTCATCAAGCTCGAGACCCTGGGTCTCGACCCCGCCCTGTGCAACTGGGTACTGGACTTCCTGACGGGCCGCCCCCAGGTGGTGAGGGTAGGCAACAACATCTCCACCCCGCTGATCCTCATCACTGGGGCCCCACAAGGGTGCGTTCTGAGCCCTCTCCTGTACTCCCTGTTCACCTACGACTGCGTGGCCACGCACGCCTCCAACTCAATCATCAAGTTTGCAGACGACACAACAGTGGTAGGCTTGATTACCAACAACGACGAGACAGCCTACAGGGAGGAGGTGAGGGCCCTCGGAGTGTGGTGTCAGGAAAATAACCTCACACTCAACGTCAACAAAACTAAGGAGATGATTGTGGACTTCAGGAAACAGCAGAGGGAACACCCCCCTATCCACATCGATGGAACAGTAGTGGAGAGGGTAGTAAGTTTTAAGTTCCTCGGCATACACATCACAGACAAACTGAATTGGTCCACTCACACAGACAGCATCGTGAAAAAGGCGCAGCAGCGCCTCTTCAACCTCAGGAGGCTGAAGAAATTTGGCTTGTCACCAAAAGCACTCACAAACTTCTACAGATGCACAATCGAGAGCATCCTGGCGGGCTGTATCACAGCCTGGTACGGCAACTGCTCCGCCCTCAACCGTAAGGCTCTCCAGAGGGTAGTGAGGTCTGCACAACGCATCACCGGGGGCAAACCACCTGCCCCGCAGGACACCTACACCACCCGATGTTACAGGAAGGCCATAAAGATCATCAAGGACAACAACCACCCGAGCCACTGCCTGTTCACCCCGCTATCATCCAGAAGGCGAGGTCAGTACAGGTGCATCAAAGCTGGAACCGAGAGACTGAAAAACAGCTTCTATCTCAAGGCCATCAGACTGTTAAACAGCCACCACTAACATTGAGTGGCTGCTGCCAACACACTGACTCAACTCCAGCCACTTTAATAATGGGAATTGATGGGAAATTATGTAAAATATATCACTAGCCACTTTAAACAATGCTACCTAATATAATGTTTACATACCCTACATTATTCATCTCATATGTATACGTATATACTGTACTCTATATCATCTACTGCATCCTTATGTAATACATGTATCACTAGCCACTAGCCACTAGCCACATAACTATGCCACTTTGTTTACATACTCATCTCATATGTATATACTGTACTCGATACCATCTACTGTATCTTGCCTATGCTGCTCTGTACCATCACTCATCCATATATCTTTATGTACATATTCTTTATCCCCTTACACTGTGTATAAGACAGTAGTTTTGGAATTGTTAGTTAGATTACTTGTTGGTTATTACTGCATTGTCGGAACTAGAAGCACAAGCATTTCGCTACACTCGCATTAACATCTGCTAACCATGTGTATGTGACAAATAAAATTTGACTTGATTTGATTTGAGGAGTGGCTTCAGTCTGGCCACTCTACCATAAAGACCTGATTGGTGGAGTGCTGCAGAGATGGTTGTTCTTCTTGAAGGATCTATGTCAGAGTAACCATCGGATTCTTGGTCACCTCTCTGACCAAGGCCCTTCTCCCCCGATTGCTCAGTCTGGCCGGGCGGCCAGCTCTAGGAAGAGTCTTGGTGGTTCCAAACTTCTTCCATTTAAGAATGATGCTCTGACATGTACTGTCAACTGTGGGACCTTATAAAGACAAGTGCGTGCCTTTCCAAATCATGTCCAATCAATTGAATTTACCCAAGGTGGAGTCCAATCAAGTTGTAGAAACATCTCAAGAATGTAATCAATGGAAACAAGATCCACCTGGGCTCAATTTCGCGTCTCATAGCAAAGGGTCTGAATACTGAATCCCTATGTAAATAAGGTATTTCTGCAAAAAAATCTTCAAACCTGTTTTCACTTTGTCATTATGGGGTAATGTGTGTAGATTGATGAGGAACCCAAAAATATGTAATCAATTTCAGAATAAGGCTGGAACGTAACAAAATGTGGAAAAAGTCGAGGGGTCTGAATACTTTCCGAATGCACTATCTTTATACTGTATCTGAAAGCCACACCTCCAATAAGCAACACCTCCAATCTGATAGGCTGCCACCTCTACAATATATTATTTAATTGGTTCCTCCAGAAAACCTTTTTGAACTGGAAGTTTTCCTCCGGTGTGGCAACACAAAAGGTTCTTCCAGGCACCTTTACTTCTCAGAGTGTAGAGTCCAGCACATCTCCCACTAAGAGTGTACTGTAGTCCTGGCTAAGAGTGTAGAGTCCAGCACATCTCCCACTAAGAGTGTACTGTAGTCCTGGCTAAGAGTGTAGAGTCCAGCACATCCCCCACTAAGAGTGTACTGTAGTCCTGGCTGAGAGTGTAGAGTCCAGCACATCTCCCACTAAGAGTGTACTGTAGTCCTGGCTAAGAGTGTAGAGTCCAGCACATCTCCCACTAAGAGTGTACTGTAGTCCTGGCTAAGAGTGTAGAGTCCAGCACATCCCCCACTAGGAGTGTACTGTTGTCCTGGCTGAGAGTGTAGAGTCCAGCACATCTCCCACTAGGGGTGTACTGTAGTCCTGGCTGAGAGTGTAGAGTCCAGCACATCTCCCACTAAGAGTGTACTGTAGTCCTGGCTAAGAGTGTAGAGTCCAGCACATCTCCCACTAAGAGTGTACTGTAGTCCTGGCTAAGAGTGTAGAGTCCAGCACATCTCCCACTAAGAGTGTACTGTAGTCCTGGCTAAGAGTGTACAGTCCAGCACATCTCCCACTAAGAGTGTACTGTAGTCCTGGCAAGAGTGTAGAGTCCAGCACATCTCCCATTAAGAGTGTACTGTAGTCCTGGCTGAGAGTGATTAAATAACACTAGCTGACTAGAGGACATTCAGTATACCCCTGGCTCACACAGAGGGGCTTCATCGTGTGTGTGTGCTTGTGTGTCTGTGTGTGTTTGGGGGGGGGGGGGGGGGGGGGGGGAGAGAGAGTGAGACAGACAGAGTAACAGAGGGGATTCACACAGCTCTTGTTTTGGACTATCCCAGAACCTTGTATCTCATTGGCTACCTCCTCTAACACAAGGCTCCATTCAACACCACAGGAACAAATGTTGCCTTATGTTGTATGGTGGGTCAGAGTGCTTAGCACACTAGCCTTAGTGACAGAGGACCATGAGAGAGAGAGAGAGGCTAGATTACTATTAGCACACTAGCCTTAGTGACAGAGGACCATGAGAGAGAGAGAGGCTAGATTACTATTAGCACACTATCCTTAGTGACAGGGGACCATGAGAGAGAGAGCAAGAGAGAGAGAGAGAGGCTAGATTACTATTAGCACACAAGCCTTAGTGACAGGGGACCATGAGAGAGAGAGAGCAAGAGACTATTAGCACACTAGAGTTACTCATCAGCTATCGGTAGTTGTGGAAACCAAGGGTTCACCCTGGGAAGTACCCAATTTAAAATCCCAATAATTCCCCTTAAAACTATTTTCTTTATGTCAAAATGATTTTGCTTGAATAACTCTGTTCCCATGCATTCACCCCTACTCTACCCCTGACTACCCCACTGTCTCAGACAGCAAGGAGGCTGCATGGGAAGGACTCGTGACAGGACTAGTGGTCCCCCTCTCCCTCCTCACCCCTCTCTCTCTGTAGACACTAACTCCCTGTGGCTGTACGGACATGTTTTCCTCTCCTTATTATCCCACTGCTCTTTTAAAGATGTTGTTATTTCTACATCCGTCTGGGAGTTACTTTGTAAATATCAGCCAGGAAGCCTGAGGTTGTGTTCCATGTTGGCAGTGCATGGAACCCCTTGTTCAGCCAATATACAGACTTCCGCAAGGTTTTTTGGGGGCCTTTCATTGGAAACGGTCAGCTGGATTAAGTTGTGCGTGAAGAAGTTAAAGGTCACACAGAGGTTTCGAAATCATATTTTTCTAATATTTTGTGAAGTTGACCAAGGTGACCTTTGTTGCTTGGACCAGGAGTTTTTCTTAATTGTGAGAACACTACTCTTGGTTTGTTCTTGCCCAGTGTACAGAGCAATGTACTCTACCTGTGGATATGTTCAGGTTCTGGAGAAGACTACAACTGCTGGTCTATGAGACTGAAAGGCTTTTCACACTACTGAGCTGAACCGAGCCAAACCAAGCTGTACTGAGCTGGCCTGCTTATGCTCCCATCATAGTTGCCAGAACCATGCTGAAAAGAACCGTGCGAAAATAAAATATCCAAGCCAGGACAGTCTGGCTCAGGTCTGCACTATAATGTGAAAAGGGTATGAGACTGATGCAGTTGGAGTGTTTTCAGAGCCATAAGGACCAGGTTCCCAGAGGACTACCAGAAACAACACAACCAATGAGCCCCGTTACCATGGTATTCTTCACATGTAGTTACCACCATTACCTAGGTATTCTTCACATGTAGTTACCCCCATTACCTAGGTATTCTTCACATGTAGTTACCACCATTACCTAGGTATTCTTCACATGTAGTTACCCCCATTACCTAGGTATTCTTCACATGTAATGACCTCCATTACCTAGGTATTCTTCACATGTAGTTACCACCATTACCTAGGTATTCTTCACATGTAATTACCCCCATTACCTAGGTATTCTTCACATGTAGTTACCCCCATTACCTAGGTATTCTTCACATGTAATGACCCCCATTACCTAGGTATTCTTCACATGTAGTTACCCCCATTACCGAGGTATTCTTCACATGTAGTTACCACCATTACCTAGGTATTCTTCACATGTAATTACCCCCATTACCTAGGTATTCTTCACATGTAGTTACCACCATTACCTAGGTATTCTTCACATGTAGTTACCCCCATTACCTAGGTATTCTTCACATGTAATGACCTCCATTACCTAGGTATTCTTCACATGTAGTTACCACCATTACCTAGGTATTCTTCACATGTAATTACCCCCATTACCTAGGTATTCTTCACATGTAGTTACCCCCATTACCTAGGTATTCTTCACATGTAATGACCCCCATTACCTAGGTATTCTTCACATGTAGTTACCCCCATTACCGAGGTATTCTTCACATGTAGTTACCACCATTACCTAGGTATTCTTCACATGTAGTTACCCCCATTACCTAGATATTCTTCACATGTAATGACCCCCATTACCGAGGTATTCTTCACATGTAATGACCCCCATTACCTAGGTATTCTTCACATGTAGTTTCCCCCATTACCTAGGTATTCTTCACATGTAATTACCCCCATTACCTAGGTATTCTTCACATGTAGTTACCCCCATTACCATGGTATTCTTCACATGTAGTTACTCCCATTACCTAGGTATTCTTCACATGTAATGACCCCCATTACCTAGGTATTCTTCACATGTAGTTACCCCCATTACCTAGGTATTCTTCACATGTAATGACCCCCATTACCTAGATATTCTTCACATGTAATGACCCCCATTACCTAGTTATGCTTCACATGTAATGAGCCCCATTACCATGGTATTCTTCACATGTAATGACCCCTGTAACCATGGTATTCTTCACATGTGATCAACATTGACCACACTGGTTAAAAATCACTTCCTCCCCCTCCCTTCCCTCCTCTCTCACACATTGAGGCTAAGTTCATCTACCTGTATAGGGTTTACTTAAACATGTTTTCAATGCACTTAGTAGACAGTAGACTAACGTTTGGCCTAAACTGTCAGAACTGAGTCTTAATAAATGCTGAGCTGTCAGTGGGTTGGCCGGTGAGCGCAGAGCAAGGCATATATTGACGTTCTCAGGACCTTCTCAAATGTCCGAAAATAATGGCTGTTTCTAGTGACCAGGCTGTTGACCTAGCCTGCCCACGAACACAGTCAAACCTGGAAAGGAGAACGCTCAATTATTATGATTTGTATTCATTAAAAAGTTAATTATTTTCAGTAAAATGTTCAGACTTGGAGTTTTGACACGTTACTGCACTATGTGCCCATGTTATAGTCCCTGATCCAAGCACCCCTCCACGCTCAGCAGTTTACTGGGGTTTCCAGTCAATACGATTCAGCCATACTCCCAGAAGCAGTTTGTCTATTGTAGCAGGCAGGCTTGGGCTAGGTGTCAGTCAGCCAACTGGGAGGGCGGGAAGGAGGAAGGGGGGAAAGGAGGGAGGGCGGGGAGGAGGGAGGGGGAAAGGAGGAGGGCGGGGAGGAGGGAGTGTGGCTGTGCGTGACTAGAAGAAATACACCTGTCTCTGTGCTCAGGTAGAGCGGTGGGAGTCGGCACGCAAGGACCTGCCTGGAGAACAATGTTCCTATTGTACCTGCCTTCTGACTGCAGACGCTCACTGGGAGAGGAAACCCTGAGCTATGTGTGTGAAGTGTGGAGCTGCGCCTCACACACACTCACAGACACAGATACACACACACACACATTATTTATAGTACACATATTGTGATGACCGCAGGCGACCTGCAGGCTAAATCCAATAAGTCACGCAATCTGCCAATCACGACCATAATTGACAGCCGGTACCTCCAATCACAAGACCGACACAGGCTGGCAGTAAAAAGGCTAATTTCTGTGTTTGGTTACAGTTGCTTTTTGTCTGTGGGAGAACTTGACGAACATGTCATTATTAGGTAATAACACCCAGGTCCTCTGTGTGGCAAGTAAATTGTATCTCTTACTCTTGCTTTATGCTCAGTACTCCTCACTGTAAGGAAGTTGGAACGCCTCACATACAATGTTTTACTTAAGGAAAGCTAAATTATATCCGTTATTCTATCTAACCTGTTGGACCTTTAAAGTGTAAGTACAAAGTCTCCAGGGTTGGAGTCAGTTCCATTTAAATCCAGTCAATTCAGGAGGTACACTGACATTCCAATTCTACGTCTCTTCAATGCTTTTCAATGAGGAAAATGTGGAATTGGAATTTGGTTGACTTTCTGAATTGACTGGATTTGAAATGGAATTGACCCCAACCCTGAAAGTCTTACAGTCCTCTTTCCTTGAAGTGAACTTAGGTTACCACCAATGTTTCAGATGAGAAACCTGCATCACTGAGTTACCATGGGGACTTTTTAGACATTATACAACGGGTGGGTCTTACACTCCTCTTTCCTTGAAGTGAACTTAGGTTACCACCAATGTTTCAGATGAGAAACCTGCATCACTGAGTTACCATGGGGACTTTTTAGACATTATACAACGGGTGGGTCTAGTTCTGAATGCTGATTGGTTAAAACCGCAATCCAGCAGGTGTCTATTCCACAAGTTGCCACCGACTAAATCTATGACATTAAAACACCTATTTACTCTGTTCTATCTGACTGCGCAATCCACCCTCTCATCAGCCCAGCCAAACAATTTATCAACTTGATCTCCACTATAAAAAACATCTAGACGTTATCTCACATTTCTTTTAGACTAACATTTCGTTTTCAACAGTGGAGATTTGTATAAACCTTGTCTGTCTCTCTGACATTTGAAACATTGTTTCAATATTCAAATTAAATCTCGTGCTGTCCCATAGTAATGAATGTGTCATCAGTCTAGACGAGACAGACAGGCAGGCAGCGTTTCTCAGCCAGTCGAAATCATGATTCAGCTGGCATAATTTTTTATGGATATATACAATGCAGATGATTTGCAGTCTTTCCAGCTTCAGTTTGAAGTGATTGTGCTACTGTAGCTGTGTTGATGGCTCGCTCCTCTGAACAACAGTGTTCTGACAAGTGAGCACATTTTCTATGTCAGGCTCAATTGCTCCTCATCAGCTTATTGCTATGGATGTCTCCAAGTAAATGTCACTAGAAACCAGCTTAAACAAATGTAAATGCAGCTACCTTTCTGTTATTCTGGCTGCTTTGTGACCTGACTGTAAGTTAGCCATAGTTTGCTAGCTAGCAACCAAAGGATAAGAACGTTACCAGCCAGTACGGCAATGGAACATTTATTATGAACTACTGGGATAGATACAGAACAAAAAGACTGAACGACTGGGTCGTGTCTCTAGCCACCCTAGATTTGTGTCGGAACTATATCTTGTGGAAGGATGAAATAGTATGAATAAACTAATCAAAATAAAGTTTTTAATGAAAATATGTCAATCATTATTTGAATATGTTGGTAACCCGTTGTATTAAAGTGATAATGCCAGAGAAGCCGGTGTTTGGAGGAGATATTTGTAAGGTTTGCCTGCCCTCGACTACGTCTCAGGCCTGACAACACCCGTGCCAATATATCCTCCAAACACCAGCTTCTCTGGCATTATCACTTATTAAATGACATAGCACAGCACACTAAAGATAACACACAGGCCTTACTGTAAATGTCCCACGATGACACCATGACGATACAGCAGCTGGCCTCATATTCACAAAGGGTCTCAGAGTAGGAGTGCGGATCTAGGATCAGGTCCACCCTCTTATTCATTATGATTTAAAAGGCAAGACTAGGTCAGCACTCCTATAGATGCTTTTTGAATTCTGGCCCTGATCTGTGATCAATGCCACAACCAGCCCAGGGTTGTGAAAGACAGAAAGATGACTGTTGTGTGCTGATCTGTGATCAGTGTCACAGCCAGCCCAGGGTTTTCAATATGCCTATTGTTCTCCAGGCAGATAACCATGGGCCAGAGATGAAGGGTTGAGATATGGAGGCCTGATACAGGCTGCTTTTCTCGATCCTAAAGCGTGTGTGTGTGTGTGTGTGTGTGTGTGTGTGCCCCATTCGCCTCCACTCCATAGGCACTCTAATTCATTTTGTCTATATTTGTGGGTCCATTACAACAACCGACGGGGCTGACAAGTCAGAGCGAGGGTTGAGGAGACAGGAACAATACTTCAGCTCATCTACTTCAGATGGGTCCAATACAGTGTGATGAGATTGGACACAACACAAGACACACTCAGACAACATCTCCAGCTGTTCTACAAGGGAATGATCACTGGCACAATTTGTGCATAACATTTTGATAACACTTTGTAATAATGTTCACCAATAATCAACTACCAATAACTAAATGTAAATAATGTATAAGTATTTATAATGGCTTATCCATTAAATAATGATAACCAGTTAACTCCAACTCTATCAAATAATGCTTTAAAATGTAACTTCCCTCTAACTAACTGGATAAACAAAAGTGATTCACACCTATTGGCCACAGAACTATAGAGTAAGCCCTGCCATTCAGTTACCAGGCATTGTGTGCGTGAGCGCACACACCTGTGTAAGCGTGTGTGTAGAGTCTCTGTCTGTGTGAGTGTGCTCACCGGGCTAACGCAATACAGCCCTCATAAAGGTGGTATTGTTAAGTTGCGTGCGAAGCTTTAGGCTTTGGGGCCCCGCCCACCCCTGTAAACCACAGCAGTTTTTTTCTCTCCTTGTTCCCCCCTCTACACCTTCCCCTTTTTTTTGTTACAGGTAAACATTTGAAGTCTGCACGCAATCCCAGGGGAGGCCCCGCCCCCTTGTTCTCTCATTTGGTTCTTGGCTGCCAGACAGTGTTACTCACTTTCTCTCTCTCACACACACACACAGACAGGCGTGAACACACACACACACACACACACTCTCTCTCTCTCTCTCTCTCTCTCTCTCTCTCACGCACACACACACACACACACACACTCTCTCTCTCACACACACACAGACAGGCGTGAACACACACACACACTCTCTCTCTCTCTCTCTCTCTCTCTCACACACACGTTCACCCTCCATTCTTCTCCTCCCTGACTCAGCACCTGCTCCCTATGGAAGTATTTATTACTACACTATACATACAAAAGTATGTGGACACCCCTTCAAATTAGTGGATTCGGCTATTTCAGCCACACCCCTTGCTGACAGGTGTATAAAATTGAGCCATGCAGTCTCCATAGACAAACATTGGCAGTAGAATGACCATACTGAAGAGCACAGTGACTTGTAACGTGGCACCGTCATAGGATGCCACCTTTCCAAGTCAGTTCATCAAATTTCTGTCCTGCTAGAGCTGCCCCGGTCAATAGTGCTGTTATTGTGGACTTGTCAATGGTTCAGCCGTGAAGTGGTAGGCCACACAAGCTCACAGAACAGGACCACCGAGTGATGAAGCGCGTAGAGCGTAAAAATCATCTGTCCTCAGTTGCAACACTCACTAATGAGTTCCAAACTGCCTCTAGAAGCAGCGTCAGCACAAGAATATTTTTCTCCCCAATTTCCAATTACAGTCTTGCTAGTATATTATGTATGTTTGTAATAGTGTGTTATATGTGAAAGTGTGTTTGTATTATAAATTGTATTTTAATGTTAAGGACTCTTGGAAGATTAGTCCAAATGGGGACTAAAAGAGATCCTAATAAAATCAAATCCCATCACTGCAACTCACATACAGACTTGGGAGATGCGAAGGTCGAGAGCCATGCGTCCTCCAAAACTGCTTCTTGACACACTGCTCGCTTAACCCAGAAGCACCAATATGTCAGAGGAAATACTGTACAGCTGGCAACCAAAGTCCCAGCACAAGGAGTCACTACAGCGTGATGGGACAAGGACTATGGGTCTCCCAGTCACGGACAGCTGTGACACAGCCTGGGATCAAACCCGGGTCTGTAGTGATGCCTTAAGCACTGTGAAGTAGTGCCTTTAACCGCTGCGCCATTCGGGAGGCCCTGTGAAGGGACATTTTAATGCTACGGTATACAATGACATTCTAGACCATTCTGTGTTTCCAACTTTGTGGCAACAGTGGCAACAGTTTGGGGAAGGCCCTTTCCTGTTTCAGCATGACAATACCCCCGTGCACAAAGAGAGGTCCATACAGAAATGGTTTGTCGAAATCGGTGTGGAAGAACTTGACTGGTCTGCACAGAGCCCTGACCTCAAGCCCATTGAACACATTTGGGATGAATTGGAACACCAACTGCGAGCCAGGCCTAAACATCAGTGCCTAACCTCATCAATGCTCTTGTGGCTGAATGGAAGCAAGTCCCCGCAGCAATGTTCCAACATCTGGTGGAAAGCCTTCACAGAAGAGTGGCTGTTATAGCAGCAAAGGGGGTGCCAAGTCCGTATTAATGCTCATAATTTTGGAATGAGATGTTCGACGAGCAGGTGTCCACATACTTTTGGTCATGTCGTGTATAATATAATCTTATTTTTATTCTTTCACCCAAACTTCAGCACTTAAAAAATGACTTATTAACTAAAAATAACTGCCTATAAATGAATTATTAAATATTTGACCACTCGCACGCGCTCACAATACCCATAAAACCGTCAACACTATCCTATTGACCTTTCACAGCGTTAAAGACTATGCTGTCACCGCTATGGTATTTTGAGTGTACTAACCAGGCCTACAGGGTATCACTGCCGACCCACCCAAGACATCATGGCTGAATAATCATACAAACATTTATTAGTGTGTGTGAATGATTGTGATCGTCCAGATGTCAAACACTGAGGGAAAGTAATAAAACAACTCCCAGGCTGCATCCCAAATGGCACTCTATTCCAAATGTAGTGCGTTACTTTTGACCAGGGTCCATAGGCTAGTGCACTAGGGTAGTCAAAAGTAATGCACTATATAAGGAATAGAGTACCATATAGGACACACAGCAAATCAAGCTTATGGAGCGAAACACAACCGCTCCTGCCAATCCCTGTCACGCACATCCCTCATACTGCTGTTACCAAAATGAGGGGAGGGTGAGTGGAGAATGAGTGTGTAGGTGTGTAGTTTGTGTGTGTGTGTGTACGTGTGTGTATCTGTGTACACGTGTATGTAAGTGTGCGTGTGTGTATCTGAGCTCTACTCCACTGAGTGTTTCTGACACCACATGAGTGATCGTCATGACCAAACACACAACAACACAAACCCTACAACCAGTATTACCAGAACCACATACGATATCAATCATTGATAATGAAGGAATGGGCAGAGGAGAAGCCTTAAGCACCCCTCCAATAACACAAACCCTACAACCAGTATTACAAGAACCACATACGATTTCAATGCAAACAGTCCGGGTGGCCATTTGATTAATTGTTCATCAGTCTTATGGCTTGGTGGTAGAAGCTGTTAATGAGCCTTTTGGACATGGACTTAGTTCTCCGGTACCGCTTGCCGTGCGGTAGCAGAGAGATCAGTCCATGACTGGGTGACTGGAGTCTTTGACAATTTTTAGGGCCTTCCTCTGACACCGCTTAGTATATAGGTCCTGGATGCCAGGAAGCTTAGCCCCAGTGTTGTACTGGGCTGTACGCACTACCGCCTTACGGTCAGATGCCGAGCAATTGCCATACCAGGCGGTGATGCAACCGGCCAGGATGCTCTCCATGGTGCAGCTGTAGAACCTTTTTGAGGATCTGGGGACCCATTTCAAATGTTTTCAATCTCCTGAGAGGGAAAAGGAGTTGTCGTGCCCTCAACTTTCTTGGTGTGTTTGGACCATGATAGTTTGTTGGTGATGTTAACACCAAGGAACTTAAAACTCTCGACCTGCTCCACTACAGCCCCGTCGATATAAATTCGGCCCTTCTTTTCCTGTAGTCCACAATCATCTCTTTTGTCTTGCTCACGTTGAGGGATAGGTTGTTGTCCTGGCATCACACTGCCAGGTCTCTGACCTCCTCCCTATAGGCTGTCTCATCATTGTCGATGATCAGGCCTACCACCGCTGTTTCGTCAGTAAACAGGGAGTACAGGAGGAGACTAAGCACGCATCCCTGAGGGGCCCCTGTGTTGAGGATCAGCTTGGCTGATGTGCTGTTGCCTACACATACCACCTGGGGGCGCCCCGTCAGGAAGTCCAGTTGCAGAGGGAGGTGTTTACTCCCAGGATCCTTAGCTTAGTGATGAGCTTTGTGGGCACTATGGTGTTGAACGCTGAGCTGTAGTCAATGCACAGCATTCTCACACAGATGTTTCTTCTGTCCAGGTGGGAAGGCCAGTGTGGAGTGTGATTGAGATTGCGTCATCTGTGAATCTGTTGGGGTGATATGCAAATTGTAGTGGGACTAAGTTTTCTGGGATGATGGTGTTGATGTGAGCCATGACTAGCCTTTCAAAGCACTTAATGATTATCAACTTGAGTGCTACTGGCAGGAGTCATTTAGGCAGGTTACATTCACTTTATTGGGCACATGTACTATCGTGGTCTGCTTCAAACATGTAGGTATTACAGACTTGGTCAGGGAGAGTTTGGATATGCCTTGTGAATGTTGACCTGTTTCAAGGTCTTGCTCACATCAGCTACGGAGAGCGTGATCACACAGTCGTCCGGAACAGCTGGTGCTCTCATGCATGCTTTAGTGTTGTTTGCCTCGGAGCTTGCATAAAAGGCATTTAGCCCATCTGGTAGGCTAGCGTCACTGGGCAGCTCGTGGCTGGGTGTCCCTTTGTAGTCCATAATAGTTTGCCAGCCCTGCCACATCCGACGAGCGTCAGAGCCAGTGTAATAGGGTTCAATCTTAGTCCTGTATTAACACTTTGCCTGTTTGACGGTTTGTCTGAGGGCCTAGCAGGATTTCTTATAAGCACCCGGATTAGTGTCCCGCTCCTTGAAAGATGGCAGCTCTAACCTTTAGCTCGGTTCAGATGTTGCCTGTAATCTTTGGCTTCTTGTTGGTCGTTGTGGAGACGACGTCGTCGATGCACTTATTGACTTAAGCCGGTGACTGAGGTGGTATACTCCTCAATGCCATTGGATGAATCCCAGAACACATTCCAGTCTTTGCTAGCAAAACAGTCCTCTAGACAAGCATCTGCGTCATCTGACCACTTCCGTATTGACCGAGTCACTGGTACTTCCTGCTTTAGTTTTTGCTTGTAAGCAGGAATCAGGAGGGCAAAATTATGGTCAGATTTTCCAAATGGAGGTCAAGAGAGAGCTTTGTATGCATCTCTGTGTGTGGAGTACAGGTGGTCTAGAGTTTTTTTTCCTCTTGTTGCACGTGACATGCTGGTAGAAATGAGGTAAAACGGATTTAAGTTTGCCTGCATTAAAGTCCCCTGCCACTAGGAGCGCTGCTTCTGGAGGAGCATTTTCATGTTTGCTTATGGCCTTATATGACTTGTCTAGTTAAATAAATAAAAGTTCAATCAAATAAAAAAATAATGTATACAGCTCCTTGAGT
The DNA here is from genome assembly GCF_045791955.1 of Oncorhynchus clarkii lewisi. Taxonomy (NCBI): domain Eukaryota; kingdom Metazoa; phylum Chordata; class Actinopteri; order Salmoniformes; family Salmonidae; genus Oncorhynchus; species Oncorhynchus clarkii. The sequence goes on along the minus strand of NC_092159.1, from coordinate 55,774,677 downwards.
GTGGTGTTAGTGCCAGCGTCGGTTTGTGGTGGTAAATAGATGGCAACGAAAAATATAGATGAAAACTCTCTTGGTAGATAGTGTGGTCTACAGCTTAACATGAGGTACTCTACCTCAGGTGAGCAATACCCCGAGACTACCTTAATATTAAACATCGCGCACCAGCTGTTATTGACAAATGAACACATACCTCCCACCCCTCGTCTAACCTACTGTATTTTATCTGTGTAGTCGTTCAGCCTTGACTCGGTGAAAGATATTACAGTTTTTAATGTCCCATTGGTAGGATAGTCTCAACGGAGCTCATCCAGTTTTTTCTCCAGTGACTGCATGTTGTCCAATAGAACAGATAGAGGTGGGTTATCCACTCGCTAATTCTCACAAGTCACCCTGCTCTGCGCCCCCTGTATTTCCTTCTTTTCTTCATGTGAATGATGGGGATTTGGGCCTTGTCTGGGAGCAACATTAGATCCCTTGTGTCCGACTCATTAAATATATATTTTTTCCCAGTTGGAGGTGAATAAACGCTGTTCTGATATCCAGAAGCTCTTTTCGGTCATAAGAGATGGTAGCATAAACATTATGTACAAAATTAAGTTACAATGCTACACAATAGCACAATTGGCTAGGAGCCCGTAATATGGCAGCCATCCCCTCCAGCGTCACTTTTCTTCCCTTCCTGATGTCAAACTATGCCCGACCACAATGGTGCATTTTGGTTTGAGTTAGCACAAAGAACCAGACCTGGTTGTCAGTTATTGTACTGAAGGCCTATAGAGCCAGGAGTTGATCTTACAGTACAGGAACACTTAAGCTGACCAGGAAGAACTATGTTCCCCATATTATGAATGCCGAGAGTGATAGCATCATTGCATGAAGAGATGTATGGATCCTGAAGTACTTGAAACGTATTTGACTGTATTGCCACAGCTGTTGGTGGTCTGGGGAAAAGAGTGCTGGCCTGTAGCCCACTCTTCTGCACAGCACAGCCAGCTGGTTCCCAGAAGTTCCCAGTCTCAGACACATAGGACCCCAGTAGATGACTTGCACTACAGTATTGGAGCTGGAGAACATTTCAAAGCCTCACAAGGAGCTGCTGCCTCCAGGATAAAATAATGATGTGATTGTTGTTTCCTGTGGTAATGGTACGGGGCTGCTCTCTTCCAACCAGGGCTTTGGGAGCCTCTCCTAGCAGCACCAATTAGTGAAACAACACACTTAAGAATACTGGATATTATGCTAATACAAAAACAGTTACTGTAGAAGCATGAGCCACCGGGGACCAGTGGGTAGCCAACTAGCCGTCCTAGCCCAGCATCCCCCAACAAGAATATGCTAACTAAATATTAGATTTGTTTTGCCTACAACAAGTTACCTATTGTTGTGTTGGCCTTTCTGCTACTCTGGAAAAGCCATTCAAACAAGATAATCTGTCTGCGTCTAGTCAATGCTGCACACTGTTCCTGGGGCTCCGACGCAACACTGAGACAATGGGCCTGTTTGATTGGGGAATATGAAGCAATTGGTATGAGAGAATAAAGGGATACTTCTTCCGCTGGAGCTCTGTGTGTTATTGCACGACCCGGTTGCTACAGGGACCAACAGTCTTGCATGGTTGTAATGTGGAAAGCAGGATTTGTGTCCTCTCTCTTTTCTCCTTCCCTCCTTTTTTCTCAGCCTTTCTCCCTCCCTCCCTCCCTCCCTCCCTCCCTCCCTCCCTCCCTCCCTCCCTCCCTCCCTCCCTCCCTCCCTCTCTCTTCCTCCACTGTCTCTGTCTCTCTCTCTCTCTCTCTCTCTCTCTCTCTCGTTAAGTTAGTTAGTTAGTTAGGGCCGCGGCACTGACAGAAGCTCCTTCTCTACAGCCAACACCATAAGGTGTGTTGGAGTGCAGAACCCTGCTGGCATCATCAAAAAGTTCTCTCTCATTCCCTGACTCTCCCCCCTACTGCCTGTTGAATAGATTACATTTTAATGGCTCCTACATCAACTAGTACACGTATTGTGGTGGCACCAGCAGGGACTGGGGTGTTTGTTAGGATCAAAATAAATAATTACGAAATGAGGACAACCCTCCTCAGTCTTCTGAAAACCTAACCCTGGGATAGAGTTATATTTTTTTCTGCGGGACAATTGAACAAATTATAATACCAAAGACACACCAGAATTGGTTTCCAAAGGGTGACGAGTATTCCTGTATGGTCCAGTCTCAGTCCTGACTTAAATCTGCTCAAAAATTCAGAGACAAGGTTTGAATGTTGCTGTCCTTCAATGATTCCTAACCAAATTTACTGGCAGACAAAAGTGCTTCCACCAGGTTTTAACTCAGGGGTGTGAAGTAGAGGTCCACCGATTAATCGGAATGGCCGATTAATTAGGGCCGATTTCAAGTTTCCATAACAATCGTAAATCGGTGTTTTTGGATGACGATTTTGCGGATTTTTTAAATATTTCTTTTTTACAACTTTATTTAACGAAGTCAGTTAAGAACACATTCTTTTTTTCAATGAAGGCCTAGGAACAGTGGGTTAACTGCCTTTTTCAGGGGCAGAATGACAGATTTTTACCTTGTCAGCTCAGGGATTCAATCTTGCAACCTTACGGTTAACTAGTCGAACGCTCTAACCACCTGCCTCACGAGGAGCCCGCCTGTTACGCAAATGCAGTAAGAAGCTAAGGTAAGTTGCTAGCTAGCATTAAACTTATCTTATAAAAAACAATCAATCAATCATAATCCGTAGTTATAACCACACATGGTTGATGATATTACTAGTTTATCTAGCGTGTCCTGCACGACGATATAATCGATGCAGTGCGAATTCGTGAAAAAGGACTGTCGTTGCTCCAACGTGTATCTAACCATAAACATCAATGCCTTTCTTAAAATCAATACACAGAAGTATATATTTTTAAACCTGCATATTTAGCTAAAAGAAAGGTTAGCAGGCAATATTAACCAGGTGAAATTGTGAAACTTCTCTTGAGTTCATTGCACGCAGAGTCCGGGTATATGCAACAGTTTGGGCCGCCTGGCTCATTGCGAATTAATTTGCCAGAATTGTACGTAATTATGACATAACATTGAAAGTTGTGCAATGTAACAGTAATATTGTCACTCCCTGACCTGAGAGCTTTTTATGTCTCTATGTTGGTTTGGTCAGGGTGTGATTTGGGTGGGCATTCTATGTTCCTTTTTCTATGGTTTTGTATTTCTTTGTTATGGCCAGGTATGGTTCTCAATCAGGGACGGCTGTCTATTGTTGTCTCTGATTGGGAGCCATACTTAGGTAGCTAAACATGGTTTTTGTGGGTAGTTATTTTCTGTTTTGTGTTTATGCACCTGACAGGACTGTTCCGGTTTTTGTTAATTCTCTTTGTGATTTTTGTTATTGAGTGTTCAGTTGAAATAAGAGTATGAACACTTACCACGCTGTGCTTTGGTCCACACCTTCTTCAACAGACGATCGTTACAGAATGCACACTTACCACGCTGCGATTTGGTCCACACCTTCTTCAACAGACGATCGTTACAGAATGCACACTTACGACGCTGCGCTTTGGTCCACACCTTCTTCAACAGACGATCGTTACAGAATGAACACTTACGACGCTGCGCTTTGGTCCACACCTTCTTCAACAGACGATCGTTACAGAATGCACACTTACGACGCTGCGCTTTGGTCCACACCTTCTTCAACAGACGATCGTTACAGAATGCACACTTACCACGCTGTGCTTTGGTCCACACCTTCTTCAACAGACGATCATTACAAATATTTCGACTTAGGGATGCCATCCTTTAGATAAAATACGGAACGGTTCCGTATTTCACTGAAAGAATAAACGTTTTGTTTTCGAAATGATAGTTTCCGGAATCGACCATATTAATGGCCTAAGGCTCGTATTTCTGTGTGTTATTATGTTATAACTAAGTCTATGATTTGATAGAGCAGTCTGACTGAGCGGTGGTGGAAAGCAGCACGTTCGTAAGCATTCATTCAAACAGCACTTTCGTGCGTTTTGCCAACAGCTCTTCGCAATGCTTCAAGCATTACGCTGTTTATGACTTCAAGCCTATCAACTACCGAGATTAGGCTGGTATAACCGATGTGAAATGGCTAGCTAGTTAGCGGGGTGCGCGCTAATAGCGTTTCAAATGTCACTCGCTCTGAGACTTGGAGTAGTTGTTCCCCTTGCTCTGCATGGGTAACGCTGCTTCGAGGGTGGCTGTTGTCGATGTGTTCCTGGTTCGAGCCCAGGGAGGAGCGAGGAGAGGAAAGGAAGCTATACTGTTACACTGGCAATACTAAAGTGCCTATAAGAACATCCAATAGTCAACAGTATATGAAATACAAATGGTATAGAGAGAAACAGCCCTATAATTCCTATAATAACTACAACCTAAAAGTTCTTACCTGGGAATATTGAAGACTCATGTAAAAGGAACTTTCATATGTTCTCATGTTCTGAGCAAGGAACTTAAACGTTAGCTTTCTTACATGGCACATATTGTACTTTTACTTTCTTCTCCAACACTTTGTTTTTGCATTATTTAAACCAAATTGAACATGTTTCATTATTTATTTGAGGCTAAATTGATTTTATTGACGTATTCTATTAAGATAAAATAAGTGTTAATTCAGTATTGTTGTAATTGTCAGTATTACAAATAAAAAATACAAATTGTCCGATTAATCGGTATCGGCTTTTTTTGGTTCTCCAATAATCGGTATCGGCGCTGAAAAATCATAATCGGTCTACCACTAGCGTGAAGATATACGCAATCAATACATTGTCATTTTGTTTATCTTAGTAACTTGGAAAATGTTCCAGAACTTTTCTTTCATTTTGAAAATGTGGAGTATTTTGAATAGATTGATATGAACACAATCTAATTTAGCCCTTTAATGATTTCATTTTAAGGCGGCAAAATGTGAAGACTGTGCAAGGGATGCTTTCACTAGCAACTGTCCATACAGAGGAACCAGCATAACAAAGCAAAGCATAGCCTCAAATCAAATCAAAGTTCATTTGTCACGTGCGCCGAATACAACAGTGAAATGCTTACTTACAGGCTCTAACTAATAGTGCAAAACAGGTATTAGGTGAACAATAGGTAGGTAAAGAAATAAAAACAACAGTAAGAAGACAGGCTATATACAGTAGCGAGTCTATAAAAGTAGCGAGGCTACATACAGACACCGGTTAGTCAGGCTGATTGAGGTAGTACAGTGCCTTGCGAAAGTATTCGGCCCCCTTGAACTTTGCGACCTTTTGCCACATTTCAGGCTTCAAACATAAAGATATAAAACTGTATTTTTTTGTGAAGAATCAACAACAAGTGGGACACAATCATGAAGTGGAACGACATTTAATGGATATTTCAAACTTTTTTAACAAATCAAAAACTGAAAAATTGGGCGTGCAAAATTATTCAGCCCCTTTACTTTCAGTGCAGCAAACTCTCTCCAGAAGTTCAGTGAGGATCTCTGAATGATCCAATGTTGACCTAAATGACTAATGATGATAAATACAATCCACCTGTGTGTAATCAAGTCTCCGTATAAATGCACCTGCACTGTGATAGTCTCAGAGGTCCGTTAAAAGCGCAGAGAGCATCATGAAGAACAAGGAACACACCAGGCAGGTCCGAGATACTGTTGTGAAGAAGTTTAAAGCCGGATTTGGATACAAAAGATTTCCCAAGCTTTAAACATCCCAAGGAGCACTGTGCATGCGATAATATTGAAATGGAATATCAGACCACTGCAAATCTACCAAGACCTGGCCGTCCCTCTAAACTTTCAGCTCATACAAGGAGAAGACTGATCAGAGATACAGCCAAGAGGCCCATGATCACTCTGGATGAAGTGCAGAGATCTACAGCTGAGGTGGGAGACTCTGTCCATAGGACAACAATCAGTCGTATATTGCACAAATCTGGCCTTTATGGAAGAGTGGCAAGAAGAAAGCCATTTCTTAAAGATATCCATAAAAAGTGTTGTTTAAAGTTTGCCACAAGCCACCTGGGAGACACACCAAACATGTGGAAGAAGGTGCTCTGGTCAGATGAAACCAAAATTGAACTTTTTGGCAACAATGCAAAACGTTATGTTTGGCGTAAAAGCAACACAGCTGAACACACCATCCCCACTGTCAAACATGGTGGTGGCAGCATCATGGTTTGGGCCTGCTTTTCTTCAGCAGGGACAGGGAAGATGGTTAAAATTGATGGGAAGATGGATGGAGCCAAATACAGGACCATTCTGGAAGAAAACCTGATGGAGTCTGCAAAAGACCTGAGACTGGGACGGAGATTTGTCTTTCAACAAGACAATGATCCAAAACATAAAGCACAATCTACAATGGAATGGTTCAAAAATAAACATATCCAGGTGTTAGAATGGCCAAGTCAAAGTCCAGACCTGAATCCAATCGAGAATCTGTGGAAAGAACTGAAAACTGCTGTTCACAAATGCTCTCCATCCAACCTCACTGAGCTCGAGCTGTTTTGCAAGGAGGAATGGGAAAAAATGTCAGCCTCTCGATGTGCAAAACTGTCAAATAAAAAAGTTTGAAATATCCAATAAATGTCGTTCCACTTCATGATTGTGTCCCACTTGTTGTTGATTCTTCACAAAAAAATACAGTTTTATATCTTTCTGTTTGAAGCCTGAAATGTGGCAAAAGGTTGCAAAGTTCAAGGGGGCCGAATACTTTCGCAAGGCACTGTATGTACATGTAGATATGGTTAAAGTGACTATGCATATATGATGAACAGAGAGTAGCAGTAATGTAAAAGAGGGGTTGGCGGGTGGTGGATGGCGGGACACAATGCAGATAGCCCGGTTAGCCAATGTGGGGGAGCAGTGGTTGGTCGGCCCAATTGAGGTAGTATGTACATGAGTGTATAGTTAAAGTTACTATGCATATAAGATAAACAGAGAGTAGCAGCAGCGTAACAAGAGGGGTTGGGGGGGGGGGGGTCTCACAATGCAAATAGTATTGATTACCTGTTCAGGAGTCTTATTGCTTGGGGGTGAAAGCTGTTGAGAAGCCGTTTTGTTCTAGACTTCGCACTCCAGTACCGCTTGCCATGCGGTAGTAGAGAGAACAGTCTATGACTGGGGTGGCTGGGGTCTTTGACAATTTTTAGGGTCTTCCTCTGACACCGTCTGGTGTAGAGGTCTTGGATGGCAGGCAGCTTAGCCCCAGTGATGTACTGGGCCGTACGCACTACCCTTTGTAGTGCCTTGCGGTCAGAGGCCAAGTAAATGCTGTACCAGGCAGTGATGCAACCGATGCTCTCGGTGTTGCAGCTGTAGAAACCTTTTGAGGATCTCAGGAGCGCCGCCTCTGGGTGAGTGGTTTCCTGTTTGCTTATTTCCTTATACAGCTGACTGAGTGCGATCTTAGTGCCAGCATCTTTCTGTGGTGGTAAATAAACAGCCACAAAAAGTATAGCTGAAAACTCTAGGCAAGTAGTGTGGCCTGCAATTGATCACAATATACTCTACTTCAGGTGAGCAAAATCTAGAGACTTCCTTAGATTTCGTACACCAGCTGTTGTTCACAAATATGCACAGACCGCCCCCTCGTCTTACCGGTGTGCTGATCTATCTTGCAGGTGCAGCGTGTATCCCGCTAACTGAATATCCATGTCATCATTCAGCCACGATTCCGTGAAACATAGGATATTACAGTTTTTGATGTCCTGTTGGTAGGATATTCATGATTGTACCTCGTCTAGTTTACTGTCCAAAGATTGCACGTTTGCGAGTAGTATTGACGGTAATGGTAGCTTTCCCACTCACCTTTTTTCGGGTCCTGACCAGGCATCCGGCTCTTTGTCCTCTGTACCTGCGTCGCCTGCTCTTGCAAATAACGGGGATGATGGTCCTGTCGGGTGTTCGTAGAATGTCTTGTGCTTCCTCCTTCTTCAATAAAAAATCTTCATCTAATCCGAGGTAGTGATCGCTGTCCTGATATCCAGAAGCTCTTTGTCTAATCCGAGGTGAGTGATCGCTGTCCTGATATCCAGAAGCTCTTTGTCTAATCCGCGGTGAGTGATCGCTGTCCTGATATCCAGAAGCTCTTTGTCTAATCCGAGGTGAGTGATCGCTGTCCTGATATCCAGAAGCTCTTTGTTTAATCCGAGGTGAGTGATCGCTGTCCTGATATCCAGAAGCTCTTTGTCTAATCCGAGGTGAGTGATCGTTGTCTTGATATCCAGAAGCTCTTTTTTGCCGTAAAATACGGTTGCAGAAACATTATGGACAAAATAAGTTACAAATAACTAAAAAAAACACATAATGGCACAATTGGTTGGATGCCCGTAAAACTGCTGCCGTTTCTTCCAGCACCATTTTAACCTTAGCCTACTACTGCTATGATGGTTTACAACCATTTTCCACTTTACAACCAGGATTCACATCATCAGATACAGTGAGCACAATAAAGTACATTTATGAGTATAATAAAAACACCAAGCTTTTCTCCAATCTTGCTGATAGGAATGACTACATGCTTTGGTATCCACAGTAGTTACAAGAGTGGATATTTAGAAGTGTTAGAAAAATATACAACTTTTCTCAAATCTGTAATATTTGGGAATGACGAATGTCCTTTGCTTTCTGGCTGCTTTTACAACCAAGGCACGCATGTTATTCAAAGCATTTCGGTTGACTTAACTAATACAACGCATTATATTTTCACATTTTCACACTGTGTTTTTACTTCTTACTTTTTTTACAGTTGTTAGTGTTATTGGTTCCACTGGCTGGCTGCTTGCTCACGGTGAGGAGTGAGATGGGAAGAGCATGAGGTGAGGTTGGCGTCTGTTCGCGGCTCACCTCTCCTGCTAGTCTGCTGTTTGTAAACAGTGTGTGCATCCCAAATGGCACCCTTTCCCCTGTGGACCCGGTCAAAAGTAGTGCACAAAATCGAAAGTAGGGTGTCATTTGGGACGCACAGTGTTTCCCAACACTCACCCCGGTTCGGCTAATGACAGAGCTGAACAGGAACAACAATGGTTGGAAGATTGTTTGGCACACTCCGCCAGAGGAAAGGTGTGTGTGTGTTTGTGTATTTGTGTGTGTGTGAACAGAGCTGCATCAAAGCACCTTTGACATGAATACAGGAATTCTGAGATCTCTGACAACACATAGGTATCAGGGATCTGAGTAGCTCACATAGCTGTCGTGGTAACATGTGAAGTTCTTCAGGAGCATCCTATGTTGATGGTTTATAGTATAGTGGGTTTCCATATCATAATCAGGATGGTGATTATATCAAGGCATCATGTCTTAAAACAAAACCCAGGCACTGGAAAAAAAACTGAAAGAAACTCAACTGTTGACCATGCCCGATCCAATCATTTGGAAACCTGTCCATAGTGCTTGACGTAACAACAATGCTAATGATGATGAAATATCCCAATGTGAGGAATGAAGTAAAAGGTGAGTCAATAGCCACATATCCCCTGTTAGGGTTGCAAAACGCCAGAAAATTTTTAAGCCATCTCATTTGGAGGTTTCCCAGTTGGAGGATTCTCCGCTTATTGCCTCCTGATTTCAAAAATCCTCCCTCCTGGATTTCAACAATATTGGGTCCGAACTCCCTGCTATCCAGGACCTCTATATCAGGCGGTATGTAAAGAAGATGGGGCAAAGGTACAGGACGGCAGGCAGGCTCAGGGTCAGGGCCAGGCAGAGTGGTCAGGCAGGCAGGTTCAGAGACAGGACAGGCAAGGGTCAAAACCAGGAGGGCGAGAAAAATAGAGCCTGGGGAAAAGCAGGAGCTAAAACAAAACGCTGGTTGACTTGACAAACAAGATGAACTGGCAAGAGACAAACAGAGAACACAGGTATAAATACACAGGGGATAATGGGGGAGATTGGCGGCACCTGGAGGGGAGTGGAGACAATCAAAAAGACAAAATGCTTTAATACAAGTTGAAGTTATGAACAGTGGCTTGTTTTCTCAAATATTGTAGTCTACGAAAGAGTTGTCCTAAAGTTGTTGTGGCTTCCAAAAATAACAAGTCTCTAGACTTTTAGCCTATAGGCATAGGCTTTTCTCAATCACAAATGATAAGAGAATAGACAACATCCCTTTGATGTATTTGATTTATCAAGCTAGAATTTCATTTTGATGAGACACTTTTTTTACGCTTTGATGTGAATTGTAATAATATTTCACATAGCAATATTATTATTATGTGTGTGTGTGTGTTTGCGTGTCCCAAGCGTGGTGCATTGGAAGAATTTTAAATCAATTGTGAAGGCTATGAAGTTTCAATTGCAAACTATTCGGATGAAAAGTGTTTTTTTTTGTGCCACCTATCAGTTGTATCTGTGGACGTTACATTGGTCTATGGCTGAGCTGTTGAGCCGTGTGTCATTTTGTCGGATGATATGAAATATGACGCCATCGGAGGCTATCGCTTGTGTATCTTGGCTACATTGGTATTTCCATGTTGTGATTTTGTTTTTGTCAATTTCAGTTAATATCCTATGTCACTCTGGCTGTTGGAGCTATTGTATGGTGAACTTGTGTTTATTTGTTAATTTGTGAGTAAATATGGCTTTGATAAGAGCCAGTGCCTACCCAGCCACCGACCTGACAGCACGTCACTACACACACATACATACTAATTAAAACAAAACCATTCCACACCCTCTGCCCTGTCAAAGCAAAAGTCTGACTCAGACAAAAAAGTGACTGATACCCTCAACTGTCTGTCAAACACGCATACACATACACAGGCACACACTAAGACAAACACACGCACACGCACACACACACACACACAAACTCACACGCACAAATTCAAACATACATACACATACACAGGCACACACACACAAACATACGCACACAAACTCACACGCACAAATTCAAACATACATATGCACACAAGCACAAACAAGCACACACACAAGCACACACACACACGCACAAATTCAAACATACATATGCACACACACACACACACACACACACACACACACACACACACACACACACACACACACACACACACACACACACACACACACACACACACACACACACACACACACACACACACACACACACACACACACACACACACACATACGTATATCCAGTCACTGACGTCTCTCACTCTTGTCTCTCTGACAGCAGTGAAAGCTTGTAAAAATAACACACCTAAGATGCCCATTGTTTTTAGCGCTCACCTCTTGGGTTTAAAAAGACAGACGCAAATATTGTCTGTTTGAACAATTTACTGTCATTGTAAGAGCTGAATGCCTGCGTACAATGCATGACTAATGGAATAACACTCTTTTAGCATGCTTGATAGTATCTGGCCACACCTTACCAGGCCTATCTGAAAGCCACCTTCACGCCCTCAAACTCAAACTAATGCAGGGTAACGTCTCCAAATTGTATATGGTCCAGTGTTTACTGATTGTGGTGCTAGCAACCCCAAGGTTGTGGGTTCAACTCCCACAGGGAACACATGCACAAAACGTAAATACTCACCGTACTGTAAGTCTGTTTGGATAGAAGTCTCTGCTAACAGGCACACAGGTGATGTGGACTGAAATACAGGAACCAGCAGAAACACAGCGAAGGACCATGTCAGAACCATATCATCACAACCATCATTCAGCTGGAAGTGTACATCAAGCGTGGTTCCTCTTGTTAAATCATTAGACAGGAGACTACCACACAGACACCACACACACACAGCACAATATGGTGGTCTGAGTTTCAAGTTGTATTAGTCGTATGTAGGGGATATGTGTGGTCAACATCGTCCAATGAAATGCTCACATGCAGGTTCCTTCTGGACAACGCAACAACAATAAGACATAATAGAATAGAAGAATACGAACATAAAGTACATTTTAACATCAGTAGAATACAGGAAGGCACAATGTATAGTCCAATATTTACACGTGTATTGGAGAAGGGGGGGATGGGAGCAGTATGTAAACTGAGCAGTATAATAAGAGTCTGTAGCAGCAGGTGTGATGTGTGTAGCTTTAATGTATATGTGTGTGTGTGCGCGCGAGTGTGTTTGTGTGTGTACGTGTGTGTATGTCTGTGTGGGTGTGTGCATGAGTGAGTGCATGTTTGCAATGGTGCAGAGAATCAGAGCAGGTGGTCAGTCCAGTTTAAGTGTTCAACAGTCTGAAGGCTTGTAGATAGAAACGGTCTCTGAGCCTGTTGGTATCAGGCCATCTGTCCAACGGTAAGGGAGTGAACAGCTCATGGCTGGGGTGTGTGGGATCCTTCTTGAAGCTGAGTGCCTTCCTCAGGCACTGTTTTGAGTAGATGTCCTAGACGGGTGGGATCCCGTTTCCGGGGATGTACTGAGCCGTCTTCACCAAGACCTGGAGGGCCTTGTGGTTGTAGGCAGAGCAATTTCCATAAAAGGCCATGATGCAACCGGTCAGGACGCTCTCGATGGTGCAGTGGTAGTATTTGGAGAGAACCCAGCCACCTTAGGAAGTAAAGAAGCAGTTGCGCCCTCTGGACAAGAGTGGTGGTGTTGTTGGTCCATGACAAGTCCTCAGTGATGTGGACACCGAGGAACTTAACATTTGTGACTCTATCTAACTGCAGTCCCATGTGATGTGGATCTGGGCATGTTCTGTCCTATGCTTCTTGAAGTTAACTATCAAATTATTTGTTTTGCTGACGTTGAGGGAGAGGTTGCCTGTTCACTTACCTCCTCCCTATAGACTAACTCGTCGTTGTGTAGTCAGCAAACCTGTTGATGTCGTGCAAAGCCACGTAGTTGTGGGTGAACAAGGAGTACAACAGAAGCCTGAGGACACACCCCTGGGGGTCCCCTGTGTTAAGAGTCAGTGTGGAAGAGGTGTTGTTGCCAATCTTCACAGCCTGTGGTCTGCCCATAAGTAAATCCAGTTGCAGAGGGTGTTGTCCATACACAGGGCTCTCAGCTTGGTGTCGAGCTTGGAGGGACCAATAGTGTTGAAAGCTGAATGCTGAACTGTAGTAAATGAACATCATTCTCAAATAGGTGTTTTTCTTCTCCAGATGTGTTATTGCGGCGTGAATAGCGATGGAAATGGCATCTTCTGTGGATCTGTTGGAGTGGTAGGTAAATTGGAGTTGGTCCAGTGTGCCTGGCATGCGGC
>NC_092159.1:55724023-55756523 GCF_045791955.1 Oncorhynchus clarkii lewisi | reverse complement strand
GGTTAGTAGAGTGCAGTGCAGGCCTGGTGAGGTTAGTAGAGTGCAGTGCAGGCCTGGTGAGGTTAGTAGAGCGCAGTGCAGGCCTGGTGAGGTTAGTAGAGGGCAGTGCAGGCCTGCTGAGGTTAGTAGAGCGCAGTGCAGGACTGGTGAGGTTAGTAGAGCGCAGTGCAGGCCTGGTGAGGTTAGTAGAGCGCAGTGCAGGCCTGGTGAGGTTAGTAGAGCGCAGTGCAGGTCTGGTGAGGTTAGTAGATTGCAGTGCAGGCCTGGTGAGGTTAGTAGAGCGCAGTGCAGGCCTGGTGAGGTTAGTAGAGCGCAGTGCAGGCCTGGTGAGGTTAGTAGAGCGCAGTGCAGGCCTGGTGAGGTTAGTTGACCCCAGTCCTGATCCAGATCCCTATCCAAGGGTAGGCCATGGTGAAGTCACTTCCCCAGCTTCCCCCGCATTCCCTCTCACTCCCAACCACACAGGAAATGACCTCTCCCCTTCTGGATTCTTAACCAATGTATGTCTTTAAAACATCAGAACAAAATGTCATTTAGCTATGTTTGTCTAGCTGCACCATATCTGATCCAGATGATGGAAGTGTAGCTCTGTTTCTCTGTGCTGTTTCACTCATATAGGAGATTCTTCTCCCAATATGTAATGGGAAAATGCTCCATTTCAGAGTGCCAGGCAATCATGACCACAAGAATGAAGGGAAAGCTATTCCGAAAACCATTTCCAGTCTTTTAGCAGATAACATTGCTGCACACGATAGTGTGTTGAAATATCAAGCTCTGACCATAAGGGTTGTATTTGTAATATGTCAAAAACACTTTGCCTATTATTCACAGAATAAACTCATTACTGCCATCATTATACTGTGGTTTGGCAAAGTGACATAACTGCAGAGGGGAAAACTAGCTTAGATTTCAGCATTTCATTAATATAATATATGCCATTTAGCTTTTGTCCAAATATACAGTACTTAGGCTGTGTCCAAAATTGACATACTATATACAGTACTGCATACTATTTAAAACAAACTGTTTAGTAAAAATGTATGCAGCAAGAAACAAATATGAACACACTAGGCTCACCTATACTGAGAACGCCTCATCTTATGTACAATTGCATTGTTTCTCACCTTGGTTCATTTTGCGACAGCCGGTCTCTTCTCTGATTGTCTGACACACTGGTATGAAGAAATTATTCTCTTCCTCAATAGCATGCAGTGAATTCGTACTAGATGAAACATTCTAAATTTCACATATCCAATCAGCCTACTATTTAGAATGCAAGTATGGGTATTCGGACATGGCCTTACAGTATTCTGAGTACATACATGTGTGACCCCAGCAGGAATTAAACCCACGATGTTGTCGTTGCTATTGCTGAGCAGCACAGGACCAGAGACTATAAAGATATCATACATTATCCAAGACCAAGCACTGTCATGAGGCATCACACTATGTCTACTAACACTTTGGTTATCACTGACTATCTCTGGTTTTATTGGGTTATCCTAGGATATCTTACTTCCTTATGACAGAGATTCACAGACAGGCATAACAATGGCAAGGTGAGAATCAGTTGTGCCACACCCAACACACTTACTAAACCGTATGACATCTCCTTCCATAAACACCTTAGAAAGAAAAGCCCACTGTGTACACAACCAGCCATCCAGTGGAAAGAACCAACGGTTCCTCACTATATGCCATCCACAGGGTATAAAGCACCTGTCAATTGCACTGTAGACCTGACCAGGGAAGGAAAGGAGACTGGGAGGAAGCAGGGAGGGAGGGACGGATGGAGGGGGTGCTATTTCTGGCACACTCCTGTAGCTATGAAAGGAGGGGAATGTGAGGAGGTGTAGAGGGGGATTAAGGTTAATAAATATTATTCTACGATGGAGCGGCTTTGAATCAGCCTGGAGGACCTTGTTATAACCATGTGGCCAGGGTGAGATCATTCAACTTTCTCCTTCTCTCTTTCTCCCTCTCCATCTCATCTCCCTACCTCTCATCTCTCTCTCTCTTTCTCCCTACATCTTTCTCTCTCTCTCTCTCCCTCTCCCTCTCTCATGTTCTTATCACTCTCTCACTCTCACTCTCTCACTCTCCTCTCACTCTCTCTCCTCTCACTATTCCCTCTTTAAATTCTAAACTCTGACAGGGGAAAAGGTGCTGTGGCAACAGCTCGAAAACAACATCAGTTGTTAACAAGGGTGGAAGAGAGGAAGAGAGAGAGAGAGAGGAAGAGAGAGAGTGTGTGAGAGAGAGAGGGGGAGAGGGAGAGGGAGAGGGAGAGGGAGAGAGGGAGAGGGGAAACATTGAGACAGCTGGATGAAGTAAGGGTGAGGCCTTGCGCATAAAGACATTAAGATTCTGTTACATTAAAAGTCAGCTTTGGTAGCTGCTGAAACACCATCAGAGTCCATTAGTGGAGCACACAAAGTAGCAAGATTAGGCTTTAGTTCAGAGGGCTAACACAGGAGTGTGGCTCTCAGGAGGTCTGGGATCAAACTACAGTCAGCCACGTGCATAAAACCTCTATGTTCGGTGGTAGAGCAGAATACCTGCCATAGCTCCCTGATCTAATGCCTAGACTTTAGTTCAAAGGGCAAATTCACCACTTTGGATGTCAGGGAACCGATTTTGAACCCCAGTCAGCCACATGCACACAATCATCTCCATGAACATTGAAATTCCTCTACAGAGCTGTCCCCTATGTGGAAGAGCAGAATCAGTTGTTTCCTGGCAGACTTGGGAGGCCTGTTACTGGGCATGTTAATCATTCAGTCCTGGTCGTCTAAACAAACACACAGGGTGTTCATCTCACTCATTATATCTCTCATTGGCCCTCTGGGTGTCCCCCTTTGGTTCCACTGGCCTGTGATGTATGTGTGTGAGAGTGAGTGAGTCAGCTGAAGGAGGAATGACATCACACACCACAGGACTGGATGGATAGAGGACTGACACCACACACCACAGGACTGGGTGGATAGAGGACTGACACCACACACCACAGGACTGGATGCATAGAGGACTGACACCACACACCACAGGACTGGACGGGTAGAGGACTGACACCACAGGACTGGATGGGTAGAGGACTGACACCACAGGACTGGATGGATAGAGGACTGACACCACAGGACTGGATGGATAGAGGACTGACACCACAGGACTGGATGGATAGAAGACTGACACCACACACCACAGGACTGGATGGATAGAAGACTGACACCACACACCACAGGACTGGATGAATAGAAGACTGACACCACAGGACTGGATGGATTGAAGACTGACACCACAGGACTGGATGGATAGAGGACTGACACCACAGGACTGGATGGATAGAGGACTGACACCACACACCACAGGACTGGGTGGATAGAGGACTGACATGCCATTTACACACATGTAGAGGGACTGGATTCTGGAAAGAGGGTTGCGTCCCAAACATATCAAATTGTTTCCTGTTTCCTTGTTCACTACCCACCACACATCTGGAAGCATTGGATCAGTGGAGACATGGGCTTATTGTTTATTTATCTGATTGTTGCAAGGCAGATGGCAAGGCAGCTTTCAGACTCCATTCAACAACATCGTAAATGCTTCATAATCTATGAGGTGCAGATTTAGTTCTTAAGTGACATCCCCATTTTGTTCTGAATTGGCCCTTTTCCGAGACACAGGGTTTAAGCATAGTCCTGGACAAAAACCCATGCTGAATGAAGATGATTTTTAGTCCAGGACTCTGCTTAAGGGCCCATTCAGTTAGACAGGAATGTCACTTTAAAAAACGAAATCTGCTAAATGAATTACAGGGGGAAGATAAAGTATGTGAACCCGTTAGAATTACCTGTATTTCTGCATAAATTGGTCATAAAATTTGATCTGATCTTCATCTAGGTCACAACAATAGACAAACGCAGTCTGCTTGAACCAATAACACACAAACAATTATAGTTTTCCATGTCTTAATTGAACACACTGTGTAAACATTCACAGTGCAGGGTGGGAAAAGTATGTGAACCCTTGGATTTAATAACATGTTGACCCTCCTTTGGCAGCAATAACCTCAACCAAATGTTTTCTGTAGTTGTGGATCAGACCTGCACAACTTTCAGGAGGAATTTGGACCATTCCTCTTTACAAAACTGTTTCAGTTCAGCAATATTCTTGGGATGTCTGGTGTGAACTGCTCTCTTGAGGTCATGCCACAGCATCTCAATTGGGTTGAGGTCAGAACTGACTGGGCCACTCCAAAAGGCGTATTTTCTTCTGTTCAAGCCATTCTGTTGTTGATCTACTTCTGTGTTTTGGGTCGTTATCCTGTCGCATCACCCACTTCTGTTGAGCTTCCTGCGCTGTGCTCTTGCAGTCATCTTTGCAGGACGGCCACTCCTAAGGAGAGTAGCAACAGTGCTGATATTTCTCCATTTATAGACAATTTGTCTTACTGTGGACTAATGCACTTCAAGACTTTTAGAGATACCTTTGTAACCCTTTCCATCTTCATGCAAGGCAACAATTCTTAATCGTATTAAGACTTCTGAGATCTCTTTTGTTCGAGGCATGGTTCACATCAGGCAATGCTTCTGTGAATAGCAAACTCAAATTTTGTGAGTGTTTTTTATAGGGCAGGGCAGCTCTAACCAACATCTCCAATCTCGCCTCATTGATTCGACTGCAGGTTAGTTGACTCCTGACTCCAATTAGCTTTTGGAGAAGTCATTAGCCTAGGGGTTCACATACTTTTTCTAACCTACACTGTGAAAGTTTAAATTATGTATTCAATATAGACAAGACAAATACAATAATTTGTGTGTTATTAGTTTAAGCGCACCGTGTTTGTCTATTGTTGTGACTTAGTTGAAGATCAGATCAAATTTGATGTAAAATATATGCAGAAATGCAGGTAATTCCAAAGGGTTCACATACTTTCTCTTTCCACTGTACAGTACCAGACATAAAACAAGACTAGGGCTGAGCTTCAAGGTAAAGTGTCCACTAGCTGTGAGTGTATGAACTTGATTCCCAATCTGGTTCTGCTTAGACCAGCCAGTACTTAACTTAATTGCATCATTACCTCAGTTTGTGATCAACCTATTTTAAAGCTGAATGGGTCATTATACATATAGTCATATCGTGGTGCCTATAGGCTCAGATTCCAAAGATTCCAATTCAAACGCAGCTTATTTTTCCTTTTGATTAGACCCAAGTGCTGTCATTTAAGCCTTGCCGGGGACATATTAGATTAGTTGTATTGAAGAAGGGAAGCGGGCATTTAGCGTTTTTCTTAAATTTATCACAGGGGGATGATTTGATTCCCAAGAGAGCTGATACTGTTCACATTTCACATACAAACCTTTCTCTGTCTCTTCTTTCTTTCTTTCTTTCTTTCTTTCTTTCTTTTCTCTCTCTCTCTCTCTCTTTTTGTGTCTTTTTTCTCCTTCTCCCCTCCCTCTCTCTCCCCCTTTCTCGCTCTCTGTCTTTGTCTTTCTTTCTCCCTCTCTCTCGCTCGCTCTCTCCCTCTCTCCCTCCTCTCTCTTTCTCTCTCTTTTTGTGTCTTTCTTTCTCCCTCCTCTCTCCCCCTCTCTCTCTGCCTATGAGCATGACTGGGCGATAATGCCCTCTCCGTCCCCTAAGCCACATAAATACAAAGGCCTTGTTTCTGCCATGCGCTCAGGTACAGCCATGGGTACAGTCCCATTGGATATAGGGAAGCAAAGAGAGAAGAGTGGAGTGGAGAGGGGGGCCTGTATGTACCCTGGACACAGAGAGGGAAGTGTCTGGGGAGACAGGGACTCTGATGGAGGGGCACAAAGGCACCATTGCTTTGGCTGGGTCACAGCAGGCCTTCACTTGGGAAAAGTTCTGTGGGAAGGGGCAAGCTCAATTCATCCTACTATCTCAATATTCCAAGAAAAACAAATGCCTAAACCGATTGCAATTACAATTTTCCCATCTGGTCCCAAGTTTTGGAATCACATATGATTCCCAAATTGTGGAATCGTCATAACTCTCTGGATAAGCTATGTTATGTTATCTCTATGGATATCTGAGCCAAGACTCAGACACTGACACACACAGATTCCCATGACGGCCAAGGTCCGGTCCAGAAGCACTACAAATATACCATTGTTCCCTTAACAGCTGACCCACCGCATCTAGACTCTGCATGGGAAAGTCTGAGCTCCCCCGATATACTGCGCACGCACATGCACACACACACAACTGTGCTGCACTGTTTCTCTCTCTCTCTCTCTCTCTCTCTCTCTCTCTCTCTCTCTCTCTCTCTCTCTCTCTCTCTCTCTCTCTCTCTCTCTCTCTCTCTCTCTCTCTCTCTCTCTCTCTCTCTCTCTCTCTCTCTCTCTCTCTCTCTCTCTCTCTCTCTCTCTCTCTCTCTCTCTCTCTCTCTCTCTCTCTCTCTCTCTCTCTCTCTCTCTCTCTCTCTCTCTCTCTCTCTCTCTCTCTCTCTCTCTCTCTCTCTCTCTCTGGGCCTTGTTTGGATGGCCCTTACATACACTGTTTTGATTGTAATCACATGTCATGAAGGGGCCGATTGTTTCCAGCATTGTGATTGCCATCGCTGCTTCCCACTTCATCCAGCCGCCAGGCCCTTTGACCGGGATGGCACATTACTGTACCCAATGTACCGGTGGTAGAGCCCATGCCATGCTGTACCACCTGTACTCCTAGCCTGATCCCAGACCTGTTTGATCCCAGACCCAACTCCACCATCCCCACCCCCCATCTTCCCCTTCGACCCTCCCCACCCCCCACCTTCCCCATTCACTATTCCCACCCCCATAACATCCCCTTCCACCCTCCCCACCCCCTACCTTCCCACCACCCTCCCGACACCCCACCTACCACCGTCCCCACCCCCTACTTTCCTTCCTCCCCACCCCACCTTCCCCTTCCACACTCCTCATCCCCCCTTCCATTCTCCCCAACCACACCTTCCACCCTACCTACCCCCTACCTTCCATCCAACCCATCCTCCCCACCTTCCACCTTCCACCATCCCCACTCCCACCTTCCACACCCCCTTCCACCCTCCACACCCCCAATCATCCCCACTCCCCACCCCCACCTTCCACCTTCCCCACCCCCACCTTCCATCATCCCCACTCCCCACCTTCCACCCTCCCCTGCCCTCCCTGGAACCATTGCCGCGCGGCCCGACCTCATACATCCAGCCGGAGTGCTCTCTGGCCAGGGGAGAGCCGGCGAGCTGAAGGCCCTCTTTGTGCTTCTGCTCCCTGGGAGATATTAACCCCCCGTCTCCTCGCCTCCACGACCACACAAAGGAAGCACTTACTAAACGCTAAAGCCTTAACAAACAACGCCTTTCAGATGAACCCAGCTCCATGCGGTGCAGAGGGAGGGGGTAGAGGGGAGCTGAGGAGAGAGAGGGGGAAAAAGCCTCCCTTTACTTGGATTTGCAGATTACAGGGGAAGGTGGCGTTGGCGGGCGGCTGATTCTGTGGTGGGGCCGTGGGGCTTCGTGTTCGTGTTCAAGGTGGTTGGATGTGTTGTGGTGGTTGGAATAGGAATAGGGAACTCACACAAACAGGCATGCAAGCACAAAGATGCACACATACCTGTGCACTTACACACAAAAACACACACAGCAACAGGTCCAAGTCGTGCCATGAGTGAAAGTGTATGAAAGTAGTATGGAGCCCTGAGAGTGGGTGTTTTTCCTGAGGTAAAGTTGGTCTAAGCAGGAATGGCATTTTCTTACTCACATGTGCAAGCATGCACGCGCACCCACGCTCTCACTCTCTCTCTCTCTGTCTCGCTCTCTCTCTCCCTCTGTCTCTCTCTCTCTGTCTCTCTCTCTCTCTGTCTCTCTCTGTCTCTCTCTCTCTCTGTCTCCCTCTCTATGTCTCCCTCTCTGTCTCTGTCTCTGTCTCTGTCTCTCTCTCTCTGTCTCGCTCTCTCTCTCCCTCTGTCTCTCTCTCTCTCTCCCTCTGTCTCTCTCTCTCTCTCTCTGTCTCTCTCTCTCTGTCTCTCTCTCTCTGTCTCTCTCTCTCTGTCTCTCTCTCTCTGTCTCTCTCACTCTCCCAATCACTATTTTTCACACACACTTGAATGGAAGGCCAAGGCTGACTCCCAGGTTTCACATAAATCCCCCTGGGATCTTTTATCCTCTAAGAATGTGGTCATAATATCATGGGGAAATTACTTTATGGTTACTTTGTCCACAAGCTCTTTGGCCGGTGCTGCGCTGCCGTTCACTCCCAAGATGTGAGAGCAAGAGAGAGGGAGAGAGACATGTAACAGTGTAACTATAGTCCGTCCCCTCGCTGGGCTCGAACCAGGGACCCTCTGCACACATCAACTACTGACACCCACGAAGCATCGTTACCCATCGCTCCACAAAAGCCACGGCCCTTGCAGAGCAAGGGGAACCACTACTTCAAGATCTCAGAGCGAGTGACGTCACCAATTGAAACACTATTAGTGCGCACCACCACTAACTAGCTAGCCATTTCACATCGGTTACACTCACCCCCCTTTTGACCTCCTCCTTTTCCGCAGCAACCAGTGATCCGGGTCACGGCACCAATGTAACAGCATAACTTTAGTCCGTCCCCTCGCCCATTCCCGGACTCGAACCAGGGACCATCTGCACACATCAACTACTGACAACCACGAAGCATCGTTACCCATCGCTCAACAAAAGCCACAGCCCTTCTCAAAGCGAGGTCTCAAAGCGAGTGACGTCACTGATTGAAACGCTATTAGCGCGCACCACCACTAATGAGAGAGAGAGAGAGAGAGAGAGGGGTTGTGTGGAGCAGATTAGAAATAGAGAAAAAACGAGATGTAATTTGCTCATTCTGGTACAGCCCATCCCCTTATCTAGTACAACCCATCCCTTTATCTAGTACAACCCATCCCCTTATCTAGTACAACCCATCCCCTTATCTAGTAGAACCCATCCCCGTATCTAGTACAACCCATCCCTTTATCTAGTACAACCCCATCCCCTTATCTAGTAGAACCCATCCCCTTATCTAGTACAACCCATCCCTTTATCTAGTACAACCCATCCCCTTATCTAGTACAACCCATCCCCTTATCTAGTAGAACCCATCCCCGTATCTAGTACAACCCATCCCTTTATCTAGTACAACCCCATCCCCTTATCTAGTAGAACCCATCCCCTTATCTAGTACAGCCCATCCCTTTATCTAGTACAACCCATCCCCTTATCTAGTACAACCCATCCCTTTATCTAGTACAACCCCATCCCCTTACCTAGTACAACCCATCCCCTTATATAGTTATCAGATGTTGTCAAACACACAGCCATTCTCTTCCTCAGTAACATGCAGTGAATTCGTACAAGATGAAAAGCTTAAGTGTGTTCAACATCCTGGCATTTAAAGCACGCTACATTTTGGAAATGTCACATACTTTAAAACATTCTATTTCTGCATACCCAATCAGAGTACTATTTAGCACACCAGTACAGGTATCGGGACAGGCCCAGAGAGAACTCCACAGTCCAGTACTACACAGGCTCTCTCTCCCAGCTGCTGAAAATTCCTGTCCAGTGACTAGTTTGTGTTTTAAGTTTTATTGATTTGCACAAAAGAAGAAAGACAAATCAATGCAGATAAAAACAATGTTAGAAAAAAAATGTACAGGTGAGGTTGCAAACCCAAGAGGGCTTTATATTAAAAATATGTATACAATACAGTCTGTTCAATGAATAAACCAAAGAATACTAATTACAGTAGAACATGATAGATTCAGCGTGTTTGTTTTTGTATGTGTGCATGTGAGTGTGTGTGTGTGTGTGTGTGTGTGTGTGTGTGTTTGTGTGTGTGTGCGTGTGTGCGTGTGAGGGTGTAAGTGTTATGCTAGTAGTCATAGCAACGTGCCTGTTTCAACACCCCCTAGTGAGTCAATCTAAGTAACATCAAAATCCATCAGTTTAAGCTAGAGATATCTGTTATTTTTGCGTGGGCTGCGTCTCAATCTACCACATCCGCCTATGTCGCCATTCCACAGTGCTGTTTGCCAACCTGGTCTCAGAGCATTTCGTATTATTCTGTATATAAATCCACGACACTCCATTTAGTATGATATATTACCTTTTGTATGGTATGTATTAATTTGTGGATGTCCATCCTCCATTTCGTATGATATGTTACGAATTACAATTATTATTCAATGTACAAATTTACAAAACGTACAATATGTTACAAATTCTAGCTAGGTGGCTAGGTGGCTAACGTTAGCTAGCTGGCTAACATTAGCTAGGCTAGGAGTTAGGGTTAGGGTGAAGGTTAGGGTTAAGTTTAGGAGTTAGGTTAAAATGTTAAGGTTAGGGGAAGGGAAGGGTTATCTAAAATGCTTCAGGTTAGTGTTAGGGGAAGTGTTAGCTAACATGCTAAGTAGTTGTAAATTAGCTCAAAAGTAGTAAGTAGTTGAAAAGTTACTACTTAGCTAAAATGCTGAAGCTGTCCGTGATGAAATTCAAACTCTCGACCTTTGGGTTGCTAAAAGTTTGCGTTATTCGCCCACACACACCCTGACCATTTAGTTTGTACTTTATCTAACCATACCAAACGTAACATATCATACGTTAACTATGTTACATCAATTCTATAAGACCAGGCTAGTTTGTCAGACCAGGAGACGTCCCCGAAAATTGGTTTTCTCACTAAAACGACTGTCTTCTTTTCCATTTATGAATGTGTTATTCAATGGGTTTCTATAGTATTCAATGTGTTTTTTATTCAGTGTGTTTCTAGTAAAGGCCAAATTCTAAATCAAATAGCTGAATGATCCATGGTATGACCTTCTTAAAACAATTCCATGTGTCATCTTAAAACCCCTCTGGGGAGGAGAGACACATCACTACTGTTGTTAGCAGAGAAGAACCTAGTCCTCCAGTTCCCTTGTACGGCATCCATGTTAGGAGTTAGGAATGATTCAGCAGTGGGATGGGTCATTGACCTCAAATTCCTGTTGGATTAACAGGAATTGGTTTCTGTTTAACATTAAATGATATAGTTGACAAAGGCACATATTGACTATTTTATGGACACACATTGATAACTTGTTGGTTCCCATTCCAAAGCAAAATATCAGCCAACTAGCTTCCACACACAGTACAGCTATAAAGCCCCATATAAACAGAGTACAGTGAACTCTGTGGTTTACAGATATTTCTCTACAGTACAGTGGTGATAACCATTGTTTAAAGAGCAGATTATGGCCCATTGTCAGGTCACTCCAGCTATACTGGGACGCCCTGGTGGCATGCATTACGTGCCTCTGGCTATGAACCCATTTCAAAGACATCATTGTGTATTTGTGTGAGTGTGTGTTTATGTATGCGTGTGTGTGTGTGTGTGTGTGTATGTGTGTGTATGCGAGTGTATGTGTGTATGTGTGTATGCCTGTGTGCATGTGTGTGTGCAGCAGGAGACGTTAACTGTTTGAAGTATTAGTCACAGTGGTGCAGCCTAAAGGTAAAAGGTCATTCTAGCGCTGGCATCTGTTTTATACCTAACACAGTGAGTCATTCTGTGTGCGTGTGTGTGTGTGTGTGTGTGTGTGTGTGTGTGTGTGTGTGTGTGTGTGTGTGTGTGTGTGTGTGTGTGTGTGTGTGTGTGTGTGTGTGTGTGTGTGTGCAGTTGTTAGGTCAATGGGTGAGTCTCTAGCAGGGTTGGGTAGGTTACTTTCTAAATGTAATCCATTACAGTTGCTAATTACCTGTCCAAAATTGTAATCGGTAATGTAACTTTTGGATTACCCAAACTCAGTAACGTAGTCTTATTACATTCAGTTACTTTTAGATTGCTTTCCCCTTATTAAGAGGCATTAGAAGAAGACACAAATGTATGTTACCAATTGAACATATATTGCTAAATCAATGTTAACATTTAGTTGGATGTTCAATGTTACTTTATGGGTTGGTTATGTAGGCTTCTTCTAACTAACCCATCACTTTCTATTACATATGATTAAATTATATCTTTACATTAAAAACCAGTCTATTAGAATTCCAGCCATTCCAATAACTGTTATACCCCTTGATCTTCAACAATAGGACTTGTAAATACGGAAGTATAGATTAGCCAAATTGTTTTGTGAACATTAGGTCTATGGATTAATTTTTATAGATTCATTTTTTTATCTGCATGAATTTGATTGAGCAATAAACGGCCCACTTTTATTCCATAGGCTGGGATCCGCACTATGCAGCTGTTGCAAGAGCGCATTTTTCACTGGCTGTCCACTGGTTTCAAAAACAATAATTGATAGGCAGCTTAAACTACCTTGAATTCAACCATTATTAGGTTCAAATACACATTTAGATTTGTGAACAGCCATCCTCAACAACCACAGTCCGTAAGGCGCAAATAGCTAAATGAGAGAGCAGCAGTATGATTTACATCAATGTGCTATGTAGATATCAATTATATCCTTATCGCTGTAAACTACACCAATATTGTCATCCATACCTCCAAGTATTTATTCAAATTGGATAATCTTTGGATGCCGACAACAGTCGCACCATTGGAAGACATAGCTTGGACTGTAGGCTACAAAAGCCTATTCCTGCGCTTTTCCCACTATCCATCAAACACATTTGGCGATTCATCATAGTGGTCTCTGACTTGTGGTGTGACTCGCTCAGGTGGAACAAACTTAATAAACTTGTGCCTTTTTTCAATGCTGATTTGAATGTCATTGAGAAAACAGTGTCAACAATTTTTTTCTCTCGCAATCATCCTTTCGGAATTTAAAGGTAAACCTTGAAATAATCATCTAGATCACATATGTCAGAGTCAAGGCCCGCGGGCCACATCCGGCCCGCAAGAAGGTTTTTTACGGCCCCTGGGATGATCTTGATTTATTATTAGAACCGGCCCGCAGCAAGCCGGCAGCCCGCAGATCTTTTACACGCACCAATACTACATTTCCCACAATGCAAAGGTGACGCACCGAGCAGTAGGCTGCTTCATTTCAATATTTATTGGCACAGCAGTCGTCAGCATCACAGTAAAATTAACTTTCAGATACCCATCAAAAATGGCAAAACGGAAGGTGGATACTGAGAACCGGGGGTTTCAAACAAGGTGGGAGTCGGAGTATATGTTCACGAAGGTAGCTGGAAAACCTGTGTGTCTTCTGTGTGGAGAAAGTGTGGCGGTACTGAAAGAGTATAATCTGAGACGACATTATGAAACGAAACACGCGGACACACACGCGGACGCAACTGTCAAGGCCAGTTTTATTTTGGCAGAAGAGATCGCTAAATCAGCCCGGCCATTTACGGAGGGGGATTTCATCAAAAACTGCATGATTAAAGTTTGTGACGAAGTTTGCCCAGAAAAAAGGCAACTCTTTTTAAATGTGAGTCTGAGCAGAAACACCATTGCCGAGAGAGTAGACCAGTTGTCCATCAATCTAAAAGAGCAGCTTGTGAAAAAGGGAAAAGATTTTATTGCATATTCCTTGGCTGTGGATGAGAGCACCGACATTTCTGACATTGCCCAGTTGTCAATTTTCATCCGCGGAGTGGACTCCAACCTAAGCGTGACAGAGGAGTTTTTGGCTTTACGTCCTATGCATGGCACAACTACGGGGCATGATTTGTATGAAGAGGTGTCAAGATGTGTAAATGAGATGGAGCTGCCTTGGGAAAAACTCGTGGGTTTGACAACCGACGGAGCACCTGCGATGTGTGGACACAGGAGCGGACTGGTGGCGAAGATACGGGAAAAGATGCAAGAGGAAAACGCGACAGGTGAGCTGACAGCTTATCATTGTATCATACACCAGGAAGCGTTGTGCGGTAAAGCCTTGAAAATGGAGCATGTAATGAGCATCATCACGCGCACAGTTAACTTTATCAGAGCCAAAGGTTTGAATCACCGCCAGTTCAAGGCATTTCTGACGGAGTTAGAAACGGAGCATGGTGATTTGCCTTATCACACAGAGGTGCGATGGCTAAGCCAGGGAAAGGTGCTTCAAAGATGTTTCGAGCTTCGTGAGGAGATTTGTCTGTTCTTGGACAGCAAAGGGAAAGACACAACACAACTCCGAGACGAAATGTTTCTGTGTGAAATGGCTTTTCTGTGTGACATTACGAGTCATCTGAATGCAATAAACTTGCAGCTGCAGGGTCGGGATCGTGTCATCTCTGATATGTACAGTACAGTGAAGGCATTTAAAACCAAACTGACTCTGTGGGAGACGCAGATGCGGAAAGAAAATTTGAGCCACTTTCCCAGCTGCCAGACCATGAAAGAGAAGCTCTCTACCAGTGCGTTCCCGAGCACACAGTTGGCTGATAAAATAGGTATGCTTGCCGCTGACTTTCGACGCCGATTTGCTGACTTTGAAGCACAAAAAAGCAGGTTGGAACTGCTCGGTAACCCATTTGCTGTTGACGTGGAAAGCTCACCACCAAACCTCCAAATGGAGTTGATTGACCTCCAATGCAATGATGCACTGAGGGCAAAATATGCGGCAGTGGGTGCTGCGGAGTTCGCCCGTTTCCTCCCCGGCACAATGCCCCAGCTGCGCATCCAGGCTGCTCAAACGTTGTCTATGTTTGGCAGCACATACCTGTGTGAACAACTGTTTTCTTTGATGAACCTGAACAAAACATCACACAGAAGTCGACTTACTGCTGAACACCTCCACTCAATTCTGAGGATTTCTTCAGCTCAGAGCCTTACCCCGAACATTGATGAACTTGTGGAAAAGATGGGACACCACCAAGTATCACCCTCAACCTCAAACAAGTGAACATTACTGTGCAATCACATATTTAGAGTTTTTACTCAGTTCAAGTTTAAAAGTTAAAATTTAATATTTGTTTTCACTGCATGTTACTTCTCCTTAAACAAAGTGTTGTTTTTGATTAATAGATTTTTGCACTTTATTTTTTTGTATTTCAATCCAATTATATTTTAAAAATATTTCAGTTGAGTGGATGATAGAAAATTGCTATTATTGTTTTTTCTTTGAAGTAAATTTAGCCCACTTTTGCTAAAATAGAAAATATAGTCTACTGATGGTGCCTTGAATACCGGTTTCTTTCATTTAATGTTCATGTTATGGGGATATTTATATAAAGGAAATTTGTCTTTTGTGTCTGTTGAAAATTAAAGATTACTGACAGAGCCATAAGAAAATATTGCTTTATTTATCTGATCATATTGTAATATATTTGTTAGGTTTTCAGTAGGTTCAATTAGGTTCACTAGACTATATGCGTCATTTAAAATTTTTTCAATGAACATTCGAACAGTCCGGCCCTCGTCTTGTAGCTGATTTTTTTATTTGGCCCTCCGTCCATTTGACTTTGACACCCCTGATCTAGATATTCAAAAGTATCTGATTACAATTTGTTTTGCTGGTAACGTAACGGATTACAGTTACCGTTTTTTGTAATCCCTTACAGGTAACGGATTACATTTTATCCGCTACTCCCCAACCCTGGTCTCTTGTGAAAGGCTGTCTGTTCTCTAAAGGTATGTCATCACTTCTCCTCCTGTCAAGGATATGACCGGGAGCCGTTGACTTTGGCATGTAATGAATTATTAAGGCTGACTGACAGACTGACTGGACAAATAGTGTAGATGTACACAAAAGCATGACTCCATATAAATTAGGTACTAGAGCATCTATTTTAATACCCAGAGCGTAAGGAAGTAGTCCAACACACACACATCACTACACCCACACAGGAGGATGGAGACTCTGGCACAGGGCCAAACACACTGTCATGTCTTTACTATCATTAAACTGAAGACATAGTTTTTATCAAAGATTCTCTGTATTTAGTATTACGCGATTAACTGATTAATCATGTAAATGTAATTAACTAGGAAGTCGGGGCACCAAGGAAAAATATTCAGATTACAAAGTTATCATTTCCTAAAGTAACATTTCAGATATTTTATCTGATCAATTAGTCTTCGAATTAATGAATTATTTACTTTACCTCACGTTAGTCTCATTCCAAACGTCGTAAATTGTTGATTATCTGCACGAACCCAGTCTTCGCTATGAGTCATCCATACATCAATTGTCTTAAATCACTTATTTATTACTAACTAAGTAATTCACAGAAATGCATAAACAAACAAACAAGGTAAATGTGGTTACATGAAATGAGAATGTGCCCTAGTGGGCTAAACCGGCATGGCGGCTCATTAGACAAAAGGGGAAGTGGGGGTCGACTAAGAAGTCCCTACAGAGTGATAATTATAACAATTGAAATGCTAATCCCTTACACATGAACGCTCACTCATTCGGGAACAATTGCAATCAATATATATATTTACGCTCAGTGTGTCGTCTTGATCGCTGGTGAAAAGTTTGTGTCTTTTGTAGAGGGGATAGTTCAAAGTGACATTCGTTATAGATGGATGTTTCGGCGGTTGTCGTTCTTCGCGTTCAATGATACCGAATTCCTAGCTGCAGACTAGTAATTAATATCAAAGACTTGTTCTTATTCTGTCGGTATCGATAGTCTAAGAGTTTAATAACCTGATGACGGGTTAGGGTTCCCTTTTGGGAACGACCCCTCCCACGTTCAGCTGGAACGTGGCGCATGGAACGCAAAAATATTCTTAGAAATATTTAACCTCCACACATTAACAAGTCCAATACCTCAAATGAAAGATAAACACCTTGTTCATCTTCCCAGCATGTCAGATATTTTAAATGTTTTACGGCGAAAACACACCACATATTTATATTAGACCACCACCGAAACCAAGACAAGAGGCAGCCATTTTGTCCCAGAAAATATACAATTATAAAAGCAGGATTAAAAAATAAATCATTCACTAACCTTTTGAAAATCTTCATCAGATGACAGTAATAGGACATGTTACACAGTACATTTTTTTTCTTCAATAATATGCCGTTTATATCCATAAATGTCCATTTACATTGAATTCATGTTCAGAAAATACTGAAAAATGTCTGCAGAAAATATAGGTAGCGCCGCAAGATAACGTAAATAGACATCATAAACTTTGACTAAATATACATGTTCTACATATAGTTAGAAAGATACACTGCTTCTTAATGCAATCGCTTTGTTACATTTCTTTTTAATGTTACAGAAATCGCTCACTATTCAATATTCTGAGACGGCGCTCAGATATAAGCAATATTTCTCTGCTATGTTGGAGTCAACAGAAACACACAATTTCAGCATAAATATTCCCTTACCTTTGATGGTTTTCGTTCAGAATGTACTGGAAGGGTTCATACTTACCCAAAACATTGTTTGGTTTCAAGTCTTGTGTCTTTGTATTAGCTACTGCTAACAATATCAGCTGAAATGCACCCAAAATGTCCTCTGGTCCGGAAAAGTTGCGCATCAAAACTTCAAAATTACATATTATATGTCGACTAAACAGGTCAAACTAAGTGCAGAATCAAGCTTTAGGATGTTCTAAACATACAAAACAATTCTCAATTCAACCGGTCATTGTTAGTTCTCCTCCGGAGTGCTGGAACAAAGGAATGGATGGGACCAATTCGCGCCCTAACGCACAGGTATTTTCTCGCGGCACTCACTCAATTCACTCCCATAGGGCCAAAACTCGCGGGATTTGAACGATTAAACGCTCTACTGAATGAGGACATCTAGTGGAAGACATAGAAAGTGTCCCCAGATCCATAGCTGGTTGGGAAGGGTGGGGGCGATCACGTCAAAGTTGCCCCAACTTTCATGATCCCAAAACTAGTTTGGAAGAATGCCTGCCCTGTGAGTTCTGCTATACTTACAGACATAATTCCAACGGTTTTAGAAGCTTTAGAGTGTTTTCTATCCAATAATAATTATTATATGCATATATTAGCAATTTTTGACAGATTTTCTTTCAGTTTACTATGGGCACACAATTCCTCCAAAGGGGGCAGTATTCTGCCTAGCCTTAAGAGGTTTTAACCACGCGGTATGGTTAAAATATTCAGCAATGGTCTACAACCTTTGTCCTCCTATTGGAGAAAAACATGGTCTGCAACCTTTAGCCATCTCGTAATTGAGGTAAGCTCGGTCTCCTGATAGAAAACCCGAGTGGGGGTTTTATTCGGAAGGGCCGAAAAGGCTGTCCCAGGATGTCTGACCCTAACTGGGCTCAGGGGCGGTCCTCTGATTTAGTTCAAAACATTTTCCTTCATTAAACAGTCCAAAATCATATTACACAATTATACAAACAGTATCATACTCACTCATTCATCTTATACAACAATTAGATGTAAACCTCATATCTGAGGCTATTATATTTTATTTTTTATTTTACTAGGCAAGTCAGAACAAATTCTTATTTTCAATGACGGCCTAGGAACAGTGGGTTATTTTTCACAAACACACTGACGTTAGGAACTGATTGAGACTCTGGCACAGGGACAAGCACACTGACGTTAGGTACTGAGGTTCTATAATGATGACAACTACAGGAGGACACCTTTCCAAAGCAATATGTAAGCTGTGTTCTTCATCAACTAGCCGTTAAGAATGAATAAAAGATCACGAAGTCCATTTGTCATTAATTCTATTTCACCTAGGGTTGCAGAATTCCAGACGTATTTCCCAGTTCCCAGTTCCCCAGTATTTTCAGAAATCCAGGTTGGAGGATTCCTCCCTGCTTATTATCCCGATCCCAGAAACCCTTCGACCAAAAAACCCAGAGACTTTGGGGGAAGTTTCCAGGGACCATAGATATAAAGAGAAACCTACAACAACTATTTCCCTGTCTCCTCCAAGCCACACCCACACCCGTCCCGTGTACACACACACACACACACACACTGTTTCACTCTCTCTATCCTGTACTGTGTACAGCGACCTCATTCCCTGAGACAACATGAGACCCAGAACAGACCAGGTCCAGGACCAAGTCTCGGGGGAATCACCTTCCCACATCGTACGTTTGTTTTCTGCCAATGAATGAGCCTTTGTCTGCGGAGAGGAATGAGATCCATATCTTCCATTTGGCATTGCTCATGTCGTCACTAATCAGAAGCAGATGAACTGACGGGCTTGTGTGGGGCTGGAGTTCAGGTGGGGATTTACACTAGAGCTGTGGCTCAGGAACATAGTTTATGTAGAGAGAGAGAGAGAGAGAGAGACAGAGAGAGAGAGAGAGAGAGAGAGAGAGAGAGAAAAAGAGAAAAAGAGAAGGAGAGAGAGAGAGAGGGAGAGAGAGAGTTTATGTAGAGATCAGAACAAGAT
Source organism: Oncorhynchus clarkii lewisi (assembly GCF_045791955.1). Lineage (NCBI taxonomy): Eukaryota > Metazoa > Chordata > Actinopteri > Salmoniformes > Salmonidae > Oncorhynchus > Oncorhynchus clarkii. The sequence continues at coordinate 55,737,283 of NC_092159.1, read as the reverse complement.
GTTGAGCATGCATTCCACTCTAAAGACCACAGTTAAACTTGAGTGAATCACAAGGTTGTATACCCACAGATGTGGGGATGATGACTTGGAGACTGATGTATGACGATATGTGAAGAAATTAATTCCTAATGTGTGCATTGTGAAAATGTAGATTCTCAGAATGTAATAATGTGACAAATAAGAAAACATGTACTGTTTTTATATACCTGTGTAACTTCCTCATGGTTTGTGTGACTGTGTTGGTGTGAGTGTACATGCGTCCATGTACAGTTGTACACGTACAGTTGAAGTCGGAAGTTTACATACACTTAGGATAGAGTCATTAGAGCTCGATTTTTCAACAACTCCACAAATTTCTTGTTAACAAACTATAGTTTTGGCAAGTCGGTTAGGACATCTACTTTGTGCATGACACAAGTAATTTGTTCAACAATTGTTTACAAACAGATTATTTCACAGATTATTTCACTTACAATTCCAGTGGGTCAGAAATGTACATGCACTAAGTTGACTGGGCCTTTAAACAGCTTGGAACATTCCAGAAAATTATATAATGGTTTTAGAAGCTTCTGATAGGCTAATTGACATAATTTGAGTCAATTGGAGGTGTACCTGTGGATGTATTTCAAGGCCTACCTTCAAACTCAGTGCCTCTTTGCTTGACATCATGGGAAAATCAAAAGAAGTAAAACGAGTCCTATATCAAATCAAATTTATTTATATAGCCCTTCGTACATCAGCTGATATCTCAAAGTGCTGTACAGAAACCCAGCCTAAAACCCCAAACAGCAAGCAATGCAGGTGTAGAAGCATATCGGCATAACCTGAAAGGCTGCTCAGCAAGGAAGAAGCCACTGCTCCAAATCTGCCATAAAAAAGCCAGACTACGGTTTGCAACTGCACATGGGGACAAAGATTGTTGTGGGGGTGCTTGCTGCAGGAGGGTCTGGTGCTGTTCACACTATAGATGGCTTCATGAGGAAGGAAATTAAATTAAATTAAATTAAATGTCAGGAATTGTGAATACCTGAGTTTAAATGTATTTGGCTAAGGTGTATGTAAACTTACAACTTAAACTGTATATGTGTTTTTGCGGCTTGCGTGTGTGTCTCCAGTACTGATAGGGGCCCCTGAGAGAGAGGGTTAGGCCTCTGGCACCTGGATCCACACAGGGATGTTCTCTCCCACTGGAGGATCTGGTGTCATCCAACACAAACAGACACAGCTGAACTGCAGCACTGACAGACTAGAAGCATTAGAAGGGTTTTAGACCCCATCATAGCACTGAGACGGCACTTGTGAAGGTGGTAAATGACATTTTAATGGCATCGGACCGAGGCTCTGCATCTGTCCTCGTGCTCCTAGACCTTAGTGCTGCTTTTGATACCATCGATCACCACATTCTTTTGGAGAGATTGGAAACCCAAATTGGTCTACACGGACAAGTTCTGGCCTGGTTTAGATCTTATCTGTCGGAAAGATATCAGTTTGTCTCTGTGAATGGTTTGTCCTCTGACAAATCAACTGTAAATTTCGGTGTTCCTCAAGGTTCCGTTTTAGGACCACTATTGTTTTCACTATATATTTTACCTCTTGGGGATGTCATTCGAAAACATAATGTTAACTTTCACTGCTATGCGGATGACACACAGCTGTACATTTCAATTAAACATGGTGAAGCCCCAAAATTGCCCTTGCTAGAAGAATGTGTTTCAGACATAAGGAAGTGGATGGCTGCAAACTTTCTACTTTTAAACTCGGACAAAACAGAGATGCTTGTTCTAGGTCCCAAGAAACAAAGAGATCTTCTGTTGAATCTGACAATTAATCTTAATGGTTGTACAGTCGTCTCAAATAAAACTGTGAAGGACCTCGGCGTTACTCTGGACCCTGATCTCTCTTTTGAAGAACATATCAAGACCATTTCAAGGACAGCTTTTTTCCATCTACGTAACATTGCAAAAATCAGAAACTTTCTGTCCAAAAATGATGCAGAAAAATTAATCCATGCTTTTGTCACTTCCAGGTTAGACTACTGCAATGCTCTACTTTCCGGCTACCCGGATAAAGCACTAAATAAACTTCAGTTAGTGCTAAATATGGCTGCTAGAATCCTGACTAGAACCAAAAAATTTGATCATATTACTCCAGTGCTAGCCTCTCTACACTGGCTTCCTGTCAAAGCAAGGGCTGATTTCAAGGTTTTACTGCTAACCTACAAAGCATTACATGGGCTTGCTCCTACCTATCTCTCTGATTTGGTCCTGCCGTACATACCTAGACGTACGCTACGGTCACAAGACGCAGGCCTCCTAATTGTCCCTAGAATTTTTAAGCAAACAGCTGGAGGCAGGGCTTTCTCCTATAGAGCTCCATTTTTATGGAACGGTCTGCCTACCCATGTCAGAGACGCAAACTCGGTCTCAACCTTTAAGTCTCTACTGAAGACTCATCTCTTCAGTGGGTCATATGATTGAGTGTAGTCTGGCCCAGGAGTGGGAGGGTGAACGGAAAGGCTCTGGAGCAACGAACCGCCCTTGCTGTCTCTGCCTGGCCGGTTCCCCTCTTTCCACTGGGATTCTCTGCCTCTAACCCTATTACAGGGGCTGAGTCACTGGCTTTACTGGGGCTCTCTCATGCCGTCCCTGGAGGGGGTGCGTCACCTGAGTGGGTTGAGTCACTGATGTGGTCATCCTGTCTGGGTTGGCGCCCCCCCCCCCCTTGGGTTGTGCCGTGGCGGAGGTCTTTGTGGGCTATACTCAGCCTTGTCTCAGGATGGTAAGTTGGTGGTTGAAGATATCCCTCTAGTGTTGTGGGGGCTGTGCTTTGGCAAAGTGGGTGGGGTTATATCCTTCCTGTTTGGCCCTGTCCGGGGGTGTCCTCGGATGGGGCCACAGTGTCTCCTGACCCCTCCTGTCTCAGCCTCCAGTATTTATGCTGCAGTAGTTTATGTGTCGGGGGGCTAGGGTCAGTTTGTTATATCTGGAGTACTTCTCCTGTCCTATTCGGTGTCCTGTGTGAATCTAAGTGTGCGTTCTCTAATTCTCTCCTTCTCTCTTTCTCTCTCTCGGAGGACCTGAGCCCTAGGACCATGCCCCAGGACTACCTGACATGATGACTCCTTGCTGTCCCCAGTCCACCTGGCTGTGCTGCTGCTCCAGTTTCAACTGACCTGAGCCATAGGACCATGCCCCAGGAATACCTGACATGATGACTCCTTGCTGTCCCCAGTCCACCTGACTGTGCTGCTGCTCCAGTTTCAACTATTCTGCCTTATTATAATTCGACCATGCTGGTCATTTATGAACATTTGAACATCTTGACCATGTTTTGTTATAATCTCCACCCGGCACAGCCAGAAGAGGACTGGCCACCCCACATAGCCTGGTTCCTCTCTAGGTTTCTTCCTAGGTTTTGGCCTTTCTAGGGAGTTTTTCCTAGCCACCGTGCTTCTACACCTGCATTGCTTGCTGTTTGGGGTTTTAGGCTGGGTTTCTGTACAGCACTTTGAGATATCAGCTGATGTACGAAGGGCTATATAAATAAATTTGATTTGATTTGATTTGATCAATACAACTGAACCCTAGGCAGGTTTCCATTGACCCAGGTTTATTCGACAAAAGCAGTGTCAAAAAAAAATATTTGCGGCATGTGTAATGGAACGGCAGACACAGGAGACATTTTCTAAAGATCGACAAGATTTTTATCCGTTCAACAGGAGTGGAATTTTCTTTTTTTCAAACATTCTTTATTGCAACAAATGATGATGGAAACTGTGTTTTTTGCATAAATGATGACTGCAGAATACTTTTGAAGATACACGTGATGTCATCTAGTAACTAAAAAGCTCCACTCCACATTTAATTCTAAATGCCTACTGCTTGAAAAATCTATTTTTTTACTATAAAAATAATGTTTCTTTGCAAGACAAGGATTGTCCTGACTTTCAAGAATGCCTGAATTGCTTCGCCTTGCTTTCTGGTTGGCTGGCAAGTTTCACCATCCAATTATTTCAGCTCTACAGGAGTCCAAATTTCACCATGGCGTGGGCCGTGGCAATACGTTGGCACATGAGAATTATCAGAAAATAATATTAGTCAATTGCTGCTTTCCCCCTATGCAGGATTTTGAGGACTACCTGAGACATGAAACAGATAGGTGGGACGGCATACTGGCTCAATTGTCACCAATTTATTAATGCAGTTTGCCTAAATGGATAATAGAAACCCTTCAACCACTACATTCTTATTCGACACTGTAGGTGTTTGCATGTGACGTCATTATGTCCGGCTGTTTTTATCAACACAAGATAGTTACATGGAAACGCAGCCTAACAGGCAGTAGTCGCATCTATCTTCTATGCCAACTTTCTAAATGTCTAAAAAAAATGGTTCATGGAAACCTAGCTAATGTCTGCCACAGGAAGGGCGCTACTCACATGGCCGAGATGAGGAACAGTCATATACAGTGCCTTCGGAAAGTATTCAGAACCCTTGACTTTTTTCAAATTTTGTTGCGTTACAGCTTCATTCTAAACTTGATTAAATAAATACAAATCCTCAGCAATCTACACACAAAACCCCATAATGACAAAAAAATTATAATAATATAAAACAGAAATGCCTTATTTGCATAAGAATTCAGACCCATTGCTGTGAGACTCGGTGCATCCTGTTTCCATTGATCATCCTTGAGATGTTTCTACAACTTGATTGGAGTCCACTTGTGGTAAATTAAATTGATTGGACATGATTTGGAAAGGCATACACCTGTCTATATGAAGGTCCACCTGTTAACAGTGCATGCCAGAGCAAAAAAACGAGCCATGAGGTCAAAGGAATTGTCTGTAGAGCTCCAAAACAGGATAGCATCGAGGCACAGATCTGGGGAAGGTTCCCAAAAAATGTCTGCAGCATTTAAGGTCCCCAAGAACACAGTGGCCTCATCATTCTTAAATGGAAGAAGTTTGGAACCACCAAGACTATTCCTAGAGCTGGCTGCCCGGCCAAACTGAGCAATCAGGGGAGAAGAACCTTGATCAGGGAGGTGACCAAAAAACCCGATGGTCACTCTGACAGAACTCCAAAGTTCCTCTGTGGAGATGGGGGAAACTTCCAGAAAGACAATAATCTCTGCAGCCCTCCACCAATCAAGCCTTTATGGTAGTGGCCAGACGGAAGCGACTCCTCAGTAAAATCAAATCAAATCAAATTTTATATATATCAGCTGATATCTCAAAGTTTGCTGCTTGGAGTTTGCCAAAAGGCAGACCAGGAGAAACCAAGATGGAACTCTTTGGCCTGAATGCCAAGCATCACGTCTTCAGGAAACCTGGCACCATTCCTAAGGTGAAGCATGGTGGTGGGCAGCATCATGCTGTGGGAATGTTTTTCAGCGGCAAGGACTGAGAGACTAGTCAGTATCGAGACAAGGATGAACAGAGCAAAGTAAAGGGAGATCATTGATGAAAACCTGCTCCAGACTGCTCAGGACCTCAGACTTGGGCGGAGGTTTACTTTCAAACAGGACAATGACCATAAGCACACAGCCAAGACAATGCAGGAGGGGCTTCGGGACAAGACTGTGAATGTCCTTGAATGGACTTGAACCTGATCAAACATCTCTGGAGAGACCATCTCTGGAGAGACGCTCCCCATCCAACCTGACTGAGCATGAGAGGATCTGCATGCACTCTGCTCATGGTGACTCTGAGTCTGAGTATAGCAACAGCTCCACTTGTGCTGCTCTGCTCAATGAAGAGACACAAGAGAAGTTAGCTGTTAGCTACTTATCATTATTCTAATCTCCAACAAAACTCAAGGAACATTATTATTTTCTGGGAAATAATCTCTCCTGTCTTAAATTTAATGAGGTTGAAGCATTTCTGGCACCATGTTATGAGCTTAGTCAGACATGACATTATTGCAGAGCAGAGCAGGCGCATATTGCACATGTTAGCGATCAATTTAGTGATACCCGAGCCCTGATTTACCTTAGTTTTTGATGAAAAACAGGCCCTACACGAACCTAACCTGATGTATAATGTTGGGGCCTGTTGGGCTCGGGGCGGGTAGCAGAGCTCTACTGAGAATAAAGCTCAAAATCTTCCAACCCATTTGATTGTGTGCACTAAAACACATTAAGGGATGGTTTCCTGGACACAGATTAAGCACAGTCCTGGACTAAAAAACACTTTCAATTGAGATTCTCCATTGGAAACCGACCAACCAAGACTAAGAAACATCAATATGATTGTATCAAAGGAATGAGTTGTATTGGACAGGTAAAGGTGATGCCCAGCTAATGGCAAATGAACAGTTCAGTGTTTTTGAGGAATGAAGGTGATACATGACATCAGGGCATCAGTTGACTTTGACTTCAGTGACTTGTCTTGACAATGGTGGAGCCAGATGACTTGGAATGAATGGTAATTGTGAAGTATGAATGACAGTAATAATAGCAAAGCAGTTTATAGGCAGCTACAGTAGCAGGCCAGCATGCTGTAGTAGGTAACTTTCACACCCTGATCTGTTTCACCTGTCTTTGTGATTGTCTCCACCCCCTTCCAGTCATTGCCCATCTTCCCCATTATCCCTGTGTATTCATACCGGTGTCCTCTGTTTGTCTGTTGCCAGTTCGTCTTGTTAGTCAAGTCAACCAGCGGTTTTGTATTTCATATTTTTTTTTACCTTTATTTAACTAGGCAAGTCAGTTAAGAACAAATTCTTATTTTCAATGACGGCCTAGGAACAGTGGGTTAACTGCCTGTTCAGGGGCAGAACGACAGATTTGTATCTTGTCAGCTCGGGGATTTGAACTTGCAATCGGTTACTAGTCAGCTCCTGCTTGTCCCCAGTCTATCTTATCTCGTTCTCCTGGTTTTGACCCTTGCCTGTCCTGACCCTGAGCCCGCCCGCCTGACCACTCTGCCTGCCCTCGCCCCTGAGCCTGCCCAGCCTGACCACTCTGCCTACCCTCGACCCTGAGCCTGCCCGTCTGACCACTCTGCCTGCCCTCGACCCTGAGCCCGCCCGCCTGACCACTCAGCCTGCCCTCGACCATGAGCCTGCCCGCCTGACCACCCTGCCTGCCCTCGACCCTGAGCCTGCCCGCCTGACCACTCTGCCTGCCCTCGACCCTGAGCCCGCCCGCTTGACCACTCTGCCTGTCCTGACCCTGAGCCTGCCCGCCTGCCCACTCTGCCTGCCCTCGACCCTGAGCCCGCCCGCCTGACCACTCTGCCTGTCCTCGACCCTGAGCCCGCCCGCCTGCCCACTCTGCTTGCCCTCGACCCTGAGCCCGCCCGTTTGACCACTCTGCCTGTCCTGACCCTGAGCCTGCCCGCCTGACCACTCTGCCTGCCCTCGACCCTGAGCCTGCCCGCCTGCCCACTCTGCCTGCCCTCGACCCTGAGCCTGCCCGCCTGACCACTCTGCCTGCCCTGACCCTGAGCCTGCCCGCCTGACCACTCTGCCTGCCCTCGACCCTGAGCCTGCCCGCCTGCCCACTCTGCCTGCCCTCGACCCTGAGCCTGCCCGCCTGACCACTTTGCCTGCCCTCGACCCTGAGCCTGCCCGCCTGCCCACTCTGCCTGCCCTCGACCCTGAGCCTGCCCGCCTGACCACTTTGCCTGCCCTCGACCCTGAGCCTGCCCGCCTGCCCACTCTGCCTGCCCTCGACCCTGAGCCTGCCCGCCTGACCACTTTGCCTGCCCTCGACCCTGAGCCTGCCCGCCTGCCCACTCTGCCTGCCCTCGACCCTGAGCCTGCCCGCCTGACCACTTTGCCTGCCCTCGACCCTGAGCCTGCCCGCCTGACCACTTTGCCTGCCCTCGACCCTGAGCCTGCCCGCCTGCCCACTCTGCCTGCCCTCGACCCTGAGCCTGCCCGCCTGACCACTTTGCCTGCCCTCGACCCTGAGCCTGCCTGCCGTCCTGTACCTCTGCCCCTGTTGCTGTAATAAACATAGTTACTTTGACACGGTCTGCATCTGTGTCTTACCTTATCCTGATAGTAACAGGTAGGCTACTAGGATGATAGTGGGCTAGGCTAGCTCTTGGAAAAAGAATACCATACAGCCATGTACTGTAGAGTCCCCCCTACAGTGGGGCTAATGTGTACAGTTGATCCAGACCCTCTGCCCAACCGCGTCTAACTGTGTCCAATCACCGCGTGCAATACAGTTTTGGAAACCTCAGAAACTCACCTTTCATACCACCCCAAATTTTACAAATACAGAAAACTTACTGAAAAATAACAATAAAATAAATATGCACAAAAACTGCCCGTGCAAATAATGATTGAAATGTGACATGTGCTCTTCAATGGCCAGCGCCAGTTAGCAACCATAGCTACCGGCAGTTGCTAACAGAATGTCACATTTGGGTACAAAAACTCTCCTCTTGTGTGGATGTGAAAAGCCATATTTGACTTACTTCCTTATTGATATTGCAGATTTGTTGATTAGAGAAGATTGGAGTTAGCCTTTTGGAGTGCTGTTCCTCAAGGTTTTGATGGGAAGGACCCCAGATGGAGATGTGGTGCCCTCACACTTGCCTGTTTTAAAGTCCCAGACCCAGGAAATACATAAAAATTATGAAGTATCAAACATAATGTTAGAAGGTTGGTCTGTCTGATGATCTCTCATTCAACTTCCTTTTGTCTTATTTTATACAATTGTCTAATTCTCTGGGTTTATATGGAGATACAGAGACACTTCCATTGTCTTCAAAGAGTGGCTGAGTATCACTAATCGTATATATCGATTGGACAGAGCAAGGTTGAGACAGTCAGTGTTCTCTTTTTCTGATTGGTCCTGTCTGTCACAGCAGACATGGGTCGCATTCCACTGCTTAGACGTTGCATGCATCAACCAATGCTTGCACGCAACATCATTGACTGTGTCATCGATTGGCAGATTGCTATAACATATGATATATGATTAGGGGATAGGTAAAATATCTATCCAGGCGTTGTAAGATCTTTCATCGTTTAAGCAGTGGAACGCAACCAAGATCAAGCCAAGGCCTTATGTTGAAACTAGACAACCTAGACATGGTTTCTCTTCCAGTGGAACACAACCAAGATCAAGCCAAGGCCTTATGTTGAAACTAGACAACCTAGACATGGTTTCTCTTCCAGTGGAACACAACCAAGATCAAGCCAAGGCCTTATGTTGAAACTAGACAACCTAGACATGGTTTCTCTTCCAGTGGAACGCAACCAAGATCAAGCCAAGGCCTTATGTTGAAACTAGACAACCTAGACATGGTTTCTCTTCCAGTGGAACTGGGACTTTTTTCAAAGGCAACTTTGTGATGTTTCTCAAACCATGCCATCCCCAACTTCTCATGGCCACATTCATCCTGTACAAAGGATCTCTGTTCACTCCGGCCTCTCTCAGTATCCCTTTGTGAACTTAACCGCCGGGCCCTCTGCACTGGAATGCCCCGTTCTCAGGACTAGGAGGTAAAAACAGAAAAAAACACACTCGGACATAACAGAAAGTTAAAGGCACTGGATTTCCCCACCAACAGTTAAGGAGTATAAGAAGAGCTGGAGGAGAGAGAGAAAGAGAGAGAGAGAGATGGAGAGAGAGAGAGAGAGAATGTTTGTGAGAAAAAAGGGAAGAAGGGCAATAGAGAGTCTCAGTGCTTCAGATGACCCCTTCACCAGTAACCAGACTGTTAGTAGGAGAGGGTGGATGAATGTAGCCCTTTGTGCTGTGGGCAGACTGTGGTCTTCAGTGTGTGAGAGCAGAGAGCTGTGCTGTAGCTCGGAGCCCAGGCGCAGGACCCTACAGATGTCTGGAGCTACTCCGCCTCCACCGCTCAGCTCACCCCCGGGCCTCCACAGCCAGCAAGCAGCGGTTGTCAGCGAGAGGAGAGAGGGAGGGGGGGGGGACGAGAGAGAGAAAAGTAAAAAGAGAGAGAAAGATTGAGTGGTAGAGGGAAAGAAAGAGACTGCTAGAAAGAGAGAAACGGGCTGTGCGGGTGAGAGAGAGAGAGAGAGAGAGAGAGAGAGGGAGAGAGAGAGAGGGAGAGAGAGAGAGAGAGAGAGAGAGAGAGAGCCTGGGATGGAGGGCTGGGGTGTGAATGGGCTGGAAACAAGAAAGAGCCTCTTTCACACATGCAATGGTATGTCCTTCTGGATCCACACACAATGTCCCCTTTGAGGACTCAGAAGAATAACATTTAGAGTTAAAGTTTTCTCATCCAGGGAACTTGGGTCTGTCCGTCTGCTAGACGGCCCTTCTCTGGCCCTAATTAAGTTGTGTGTGTGGAGGGCCTGGTGGAGTAAAGATGTTGTCAGTTCTCACACAAAACTCAAACTGTCAGTGTTCATTCTGAGAACTGACATTTTCCTATTATGGATGCTATACTGGGGGTCTGCTGTAACATACTAATAACACCTGTAGAGCTGAAGGAACTGAGCCATACTGTAACATATTAACAGTACTTGCTGAGCATACCGTAACATATTAACTTCTTTGGGATAGGGGGCGGTATTTTGACGTCCGGATGAAAAGTGTACCCAAAGTAAACTCCCTGCTACTCAGGCCCAGAAGCTTGGATATGCATATAATTGGTATATTTGGATAGAAAACACTCTAAAATGTCTAAATCTGTTAAAATAATGTCTGTGAGTATAACAGAACTGATATGGCAGGCGAAACGCCGAGGACAACCCCCCCCCCTTTTATAATTGGGCGAAATCGTGCCCGATTGCAGTTCCTCGGGCTTCCACTAGATGCCAACAGTCTTTAGAAAGAGTTTCAGGCTGGTTTTTGGAAAAATGAGCCAGAAATTGTATTTTTTCTAGGTGGCTCCCATTTTGGCTGTAGTGTTTCCAAGCGTGTGAATGAGAGTGCTTTATTTGGTATTTTTCTCCGGTAAAGACAATAACGATTCTCCGTCTTAAATGTTATTGTTTATTTGCGTATTAGGATACCTTGATTATAAACATCGATTGACCTGTTTGGATAAGTTTATTGGTAACATTTGGGATTAATTTTGTATGTATTTTGAAGAAAGGAAAACGAGTGGATTATTGACTGAAGCGCGCCAGCTAAACTGAGTTTTTATGGATATAAAGAAGGATGTTATCGAACAAAAGGACCATTTGTAATGTAACTGGGACCTTTTGGAGTGCCAAAAGAAGAAGATCTTCAAAGGTAAGGCATATATTATATCGCTATTTCTGACTTTCTTGTCCCAACCCCCTTTTGAAAATGATTTGTTATGCATTTGTATACTGGGTGCTGTCCTCAGATAATCACATGGTTTGCTTTCACCGTAAAGCCTTTTTGAAATCTGACATGGCGGCTGGATTAACAACAAGTTAAGCTTTATTTTGATGTATTGCACTTGTGATTTCATGAAAGTTTAATATTTATAGAAATTTAATTTGAATTTGGCGTTCTGCAATTTCACCAGATTTTGGCCAGGTGGGACGGTAGCGTCCCATTGATCCGCAAGAAGTTTTTAACAGCACCTGTAGAGCTGAAGGAACTGAGGCAAACCGTAACATACTAACAGCACCTGTAGAGCTGAAGGAGTGAGCAATACTGTAACATACTAACAGCACCTGTAGAGCTGAAGGAACTGAGCCATGCTGTAACATGCTAACAACACCTGTAGAGCTGAAGGAACTGAGCCATGCTGTAACATGCTAACAACACCTGTAGAGCTGAAGGAACTGAGCCATGCTGTAACATGCTAACAACACCTGTAGAGCTGAAGGAACTGAGCCATGCTGTAACATGCTAACAACACCTGTAGAGCTGAAGGAACTGAGCCATGCTGTAACATGCTAACGACACCTGTAGAGCTGAAGGAACTGAGCCATGCTGTAACATGCTAACAATCCCTGCAGAGCTGAAGGAACTGAGTCATACTGTAACATACTAACATCATCTGCAGAGCTGGAGGAACTGAGCTATACTGTACTATACTAACAGCATCTGCAGAGCTGGAGGATCTGAGTCATACTGTAACATACTAACAGCATCTGCAGAGCTGGAGGATCTGAGTGTGTGTTGCATTCTGTATCTTCCACAGGTCCAGACCAGGATTCCTCAACAGGGCACATCAAACCACTTGTTGCATTACAGAATTCCCCATCACAGAAATACCAGCCAGCCTTCTCACACACATGCATGCGCACACACACAAACACACGTACATGTTTGAGTGATGTTTCCACAGGGGCAGGTTGGGGAGAGTTTGATGAATAATATGCAGAGGGCCATCCAGGAAGAAACAGTTCTCCTTTTTCCTCGTCTTGCCTTTGGTCCAATAAGAACAAGCAGTCTTTTTTCTGGCAGACGGAGCGAGAAGGAAAACAATTTTCAGTGAGCTAAACAGTGCTAGAACAAGGAACAAGCCAGGCCTGTCGTATCCTTGGACTTTAACTTGGATTGATTACAGTAAAAGTTGGTTTTACTCACCTTACTCCTGGCAAAGTCTCTTATCCACCTGCTGTGGTGAAACTACACCAGGCCTCGCAAATAACACTCACACACACACACACCTACATGCACACTCACACACACACAAACACACAAACACACACACACACACACACACACACACACACACACACACACACACACACACGCACACATTTGAGTCCAAATTTGAGATTTTTGATTCCAACCTCCGTGTCTTTGTGAGACGCATGATGTGAACGTGAACAGATGATCGCCACATGTGGTTCCCACCGTGAAGCATGGAGGAGGAGGTGTGATGGTGCTTTGCTGGTGACACTGTCAGTAATTTATTTAGAATTCAAGGCACACTTAACCAGCATGGCTATCACAGAATTTGCAGCAATACGCCATCCCATCTGGTTTGCGCTTAGTGGGACTATCATTTGTTTTTCAACAGGACAATGATCCAAAACACACCTCCAGGCTGTGTAAGGGCTATTTGTAACTCGTTTCAGGAAATGTGGCATATGTCATGTATCACTACTTCACAGGAGCGCCACTTGAATTAAAACTTCTTTTTTTGGGGGGGGGCAGAAATGCCATGTGAACTTTCATGTTCCCTAATAACAAACTTGTATACCATCTGCAAATAAATGATGAACCTAGTTGGGTTAGCCTCTGAAAAAGTCAGCAACCTTCCCGCTAGCTGTGATTGGCTGAGATAATGAGTGGGCTGGACATGCCGAGAGATGAGTTCAGATTGGTCTGCCATGTAGCACGCTTCTGTCTGTAACATGAGCTGCTCAGTATGTGTACATCAGGGGTGTCAAA